>NW_017537046.1:850597-1084568 GCF_001853355.1 Bactrocera latifrons
TTATTCATATTATTTTTCCACTATTTTATTCAAAATAAACTTCTTTTTATTATATTTCATCAGGCGTATGTTTTATCATTTTTCAAACGAATTTTGCTGTAGCAATTATTTCAAACGACATGTGTGCACTTTCGTGTAGGAAACCCTACCATTTCACGCAAGTAACTCTTCAGAATTACTTTGAATACCTAATAGCTGCATTGTGCAATCATGCCACACACGTATGAGCGCCACGCTAGTATGGCTATTATAAAGCTACCTATATATCCAATTACACAACAACAACTTGCAACTAAACATGTATGCAGATAAAAGCGCTTAGTTAGCTGCATTGTGGCATCGTGGGAGTACCTGTGCTGCACGTCGTCAGCGCAACCGCACGCTGTAGCAAGTGGCAAGCAATTGTAAACTTTTCACCAGCTTGTTGCCACAACGGATTTCGCACATTAGTCGCTGTCGCTGCCGCAGTCATCTGAATTTGCCACAGCTAGTCCGTGTTTTCGAAATTTCCGCGCTATTGTTCATGCAACTTGTCAATGCGCTGTCAGACGTGTACGAGTAATGTGGTATAAAAAGTTTTGACGAACAATACGGCAGCTATACATGCAAATAAATGCGGTGGTTGCATGTATGCGCTAAGTTTTCGTTATTTTTTTGGTTATGTTGCAACAACTCTATTTGGTTATCTACTTGCAGCCCTGCAACATCTTTCGAGTTTTTTTCGTCGTTTCTCCCTGCAGCTTAGCATCATTTGCTGTTGTTGCTGTTGCAAGTGCGGCCATCAGTTACTCAACAAGCGGTCGTCAGGTTGTCGTTTGGCTTGTTGCAACTACATACCGCCATACTTGCCACTCACACACACAGCGAATACTTGCAATCGAATGGCTTTGAAACTTCATTGACCCAATTCACAGGCATTTACTGGTTTAGCTAACAGCTCTGAGGGTGTATGTGTGTGACTTGTTTGTGGCAGCATAAACTTTTTGTGTAAGCGCTCTCTATTGTATGCAGTATTGCATGTTACTGAGTTATTTAACTGTAAATTTGTTACTGCCACAATTTGAGCGCGACATATGCTGACGCATCGAAATATAGACTGCTGATTGCTCTTGCACGCACATACATACATACTTCTTGTTTGTTCAATCTCTTATAAATCACTATTGTCATTAGCAGTTTCAGCGTTAAATCTAGTATTCTTATTGTTCTGGTATTTAATGTTGTTGCTCGTCTTGACACTAATATCATCTGTAGTGTTTAATCACTTGCGTATAATTGACTTTACTTGTCGTAACCTGGCGACGGCAGAGTTGATTGGTAGTCGAAGCTTTTGTTTTGGTCAAGTGGTGAGCTAAGTGGTGGATATGTTATTAACTAAAGTTTTTTTTATTAATAGATTGTCATTTCATGCAAATAACGGCTCCAATTTCACTGTAACTTTTACTTTCTGCATCTTCTTTAGGCAAGACTAAGTTCGTGATCTTGACCTAGTCACGATCATTAAACTTACTCATCGCTATAAGTAGATTTTTCTAACCATTTTACTAACAAATCGTCGCCAAAAATATGGAAAATCATAGCCAGGACTTTAGTTTCCCTTAATTTGAATTAGTTTCCCGCAACACCAGAGAGAAAGACTTTAACAGGGAACTGCGTAGTTATAAAAAACAAAAAAAAAAAAAAAAATAAAGAAAACCAAACTGAATACAGTGCTGAGGGTGGTAACGTATTTCAATTCTTATCAACGGCATATATTGACAAAATACGAAAAGACTTTTTCGACTAGCCAATAGTATGCTTGTAAGAGCATATTTGCAAGACAGAGTCGAAAGTAGTCATTCCAGGCATAAGAGGAGAAGAGAATCGGCCGATTTGTATTTTGATTTAGAAGCATAATATCTTTTATTTTAGAAGCATAATATCTTTCGAAATCTCTCATAAATCTATTACCTTTATATACACCTACATTTTTCACGTTGGAAAATATTAAAATTTCATCCTGCCTGTGTTTAATTAGAATTTTATAGGTTATAGAATTCAGTTGGTTACTTATGATTTTATCCCATTCAACCAGCTGGTTCGTTTTTTAGAGCATAAATCTACTAACCGAGGAGATGGGTTAAGAAAAAATGTCAAGATTAACTCTCTGGTCATATGGACTTCTAAACCATTCCTGCATCTTCTATTAGCTAGAACTATGGCTTCTAATTGTATCAACAAGAAAACATATTTACCGATCAGTTCAACCAGCTCGAATTATTTCAAGTCGTTGCTTGGCGGAAGAAGTTTTAACCCTGAGGTCGGCGGGAAGCTACCAAATGCAGCCTTGTTTATGATTCGCCTTCTCACGCTCGCCTTCGGATGTTTTTTGGCTGCCCAGAGGATACCTAATCGAAAACCGCAAGTCGTGAGCCACTTAAGCCATATATAAAAGAATCGTTCCTGGCAAATCCCAAGTGAATGGCGCTTAGAGAACTTTCCTCACTTGCTTCAGCTAATACAATGACTCCCTCCTCCAAAACATAGGATACAGAATTTTTGTATACAATCTCATTTATTCCAACTGCAATTTGCTCGCCACGCTTTGTACTGAGTAACGGTGCTCCACTTGTGTCAGCGCTTGAAATATGTTCGCAAAAAAGACTTAACAGCTGGCAGGCTAAATGCAAATGCTCGTACAACAAGACAATTTCGTTCGTCAAATTGCTGCTATAAATTTGGTGGCACGCATACGTAGCAAATATAATGGTAAAATGGATTAATGTGCGACTAAATAAAATCAAAATGCAAATGCTTGAAAAAGCATGGCGTTTCAGACACGGCCAAAGTGTTAAAACAAATTTTGGGCTTTGCACATGCGCAATCAGAGCAATTGCTTGTCAGCCACTTTAGTCGTAGCGCAAGCAGACATGAGTGAGCTGACATATGTGCTTTTAACATACGTAGATACATGTGTTTATGGACTTAAGCTGTTGATGCACATTAGTCGTTTGGCTCAAATGTTGTGCAATTCGAGCTGCTGAGTCTACAGCCATGCAAACACGCTTACGAGCATATGCTTTTAATATCCGTGCAACACTTAAGTGCACATGCATTTATTTATGTTTGCATTACGGTACATTTGGTTTTTACTTAGAGGCTAATTGCAACATTTAATGATTTATGCGTAGGTGTTGAGTGCTTATCGATGACCCAGTATTAATCGCCTGAAGTCGGATTGATGTTTGAAATATTATGAGCGGAATTGTTGAGCATGGCAAGAAAAGGTTATAAAGTTTGATAATAAAAATTAAACGCGATAAAACTTTGCTTAACAGCAAGCACAATCTGCAGCAAGGTCAACTAACAACTGTTGGATATAGTGTATACTATTTTACAGTTGTAAAACACTAACCTCACCAGTGCATAGGGCCCTCTCAAGCCTCGATTTGATGTGATTTAAAACCAGCTGGTTCTACATAAGTAAAGAAGGCATCGTTCCTGACCATATTAGGTGTTTCTTCGCCCTAATGTGATTTGGATGAAAGTCGCAGGGTGACTTCAGAAGAATTAGCTGCCAGCTGGCTGTATATTAGTAATGAGATGTGATTTAAAAGTCATGAGCTGTCCTCTAGCGAAACTGGCAGCCAGCTGGCTTTGTAAATAGTAATGCCCAGCTCTTAAGCCCTTAAAATTGTTAGAAATCGATCCCAACTGTGTGTCACGTAAATATTTTTACTACCTTCGTAGTCTGAACTACGCCATTTATATCGTTTCTCTGAAAAAAGGGGCGATTTGTGGGGTATAGGTCTAGATATTTGACCATAACTGAGCTTTCTGGAGTTTCCAAGAACGCTTAGACTAAGTAAGTGACAATCCAACTCCGAGTTTTATATGAAAAATTTGAGTATAGAAGACTAGGATCCACTTTTCGTGAAAGGTTTTGTTTGACAACTTTGAAAATCAGAACTAACTGACTACTTCTCCAAGTTTAAGCTTTCCCAGATCAGCAGACCCGCACTCAAGTTAAAGTCTTGAAAATAACTGAGTTCCTTTTTGTTGGAGAAAGAAAAAAATATGTATACCCTAAACAGGATATATTAAGTTTTCCACGAAGTTTGTTACACCCAGAACTAAGTCAACTTAGACATGTCTATCTGTCGGACCATTGCATTTGTGTATTTGTAAAGGGTATTATTGTTCCGATAAGCCCTCTTGTTTTTTAAATTTTTTTCACAACTCATTTCAACAATCTTGATTTATGAAACCGACCGCTTTACAACGGCAAATTAATCAAATGGCCACAAAGTTGACAGCTGCAAAAATGCGCCGTTATGCAAATTTATTGCCAATGTTGAATCGTCAAAGCCACAAGCCATAATTACGTCTTGACGGCAACGGGGCAACGCTTGTTGTCAAAAAGAAAAAATTCAAAAAATAATTGAAAAACCAAAAACGAGAGCAAGATCTGAGTTAACAGTAGCGATTTGGTGAGCAAAAATATTTTTTGTTTTTTGCTACAATTTGAAAAGATTTTTATCACACAACATTTTATGGGATTATGTAGGCAGTTGTTTTGAGAAAAATAAATAGATTTGACGCCTTCTTCGCCGGCCCGCGTTTTTTGCAGAGCACAGAGCTACACGGTTGCATTTTTGCCGATGAAATAAATCATTTTTCCGACGCAAAAAAAATTTTAAACGAACTTACGATCAATTATTTGTACGCAGGCGCACCGACAACTACCTCTCCATCGAGTTTGAAACGTTGAAAAATATTTCCAAAACAAAAGAAAAAACCTAACTTAATCGAAAATGCATAAAAATTAAAATTGTAATATTTATAAGGAAATCAATAACAATCTTCAAAGCAGTGCGCCACACGCTATCTTGTTCTGTATCGCCAGTTGAAGCATATGTTCATAATTTGCAAATGCTGTCGTTGCCTGCCATCGCGTTACAGCTGTTGCTGATGTTGTTGCAACAATTTAAAAAATGAACTGCTTGCAACAGAAATGGCAACATGCAACAGTGGCGCTCGCGCAATCAAACACATTCGTAGTGGCGCTTTATTACCGCTTTGCGGCAGTTGCTTGCTGCCCGATTACCGCTTGTGGCGCGTGTCTTTACCGTTATTGGCATGTGTTATATAGTTGCAAGCACTTTTATTTTAATTTTTTATTATTGTTGTTGTTTTTCGCATTGTTCACACCTAAATTGTGTCGAACGATTATGTATTTATATGCTTTTGTTGTATATTATAGTCAACTTAGGAGTGGAAAAGTTGGAAAGCAAAGTGGTAAACGCGTGAGTCCAGTGGCTTTTGTTCATTTGCGGCGCAGGCGTTCCGACACCTCGAAAAATTGCAATAATATTCATTCGAATCGATTTTTCAAATTCCTCTGCGCTGTGTAATTTTCTTATTGTTTTTCTATGCCGCAAAAATTGCCGTTATTATTGTTTTAATGACATTCCGAGAAATAACACGCTGTGGTGAAATGGAATTTGCACATTTGGAAAAGTGATAATATAGGTTAGTCGAAAAAGTATTTTAATCAAACTTCAACTTATTTCGTTTTTATAATTTACGGAACTTTTATGAATACCATTTTTTCGCTAAAGTTCTGCATTGACCGAAACAAATGGTAGTCCGATGGCGCAAGGTCAGGGCTATATGGTGGATGCATCAAAACTTCGCAGCCGAACTCAGCCAGTTTTTGTCGAGTCATCAAAAATATGTGTGGTCTAGCGTTGTTTTAATGCGGAACGCAGCCCTTTATCTAGACCAATTTTGTCCGTTTTTTCTGCCTGTTTCAATCGCATCAATTGTTGTTAGTCAAAAGTAGAATCAATCTTTCGACCGAGCTGAAGCAGCTCATGGTGGATGATTCATTTCCAATCCCACAAAACACTCAGCATAACCTTTCGAGGCTTCAATTCTAGCTTTGCGACCATTTGTTGAGCTTCACTACGCTTGGACCATGATCTTTTTCGCACCTTATTATCGTATTTGATCCACTCTTCGTCTCCTGGAACCATTCGGTTCAGAAATGGTTCTATTCCACTTCGTTTCAGCAAAGAATCGCAGATGTTAATTCGAATACAGGATGATCTCTCCGCTATGCAATAGATTACGTGAGATCTCAATTAAACTGATATTCCTAACACTCCTTAAAGCCGTGAATGACCTGTTCGGGTATAGAAAAACTCCAAAGTTTCATTCAAATTTCAATTTGAGGGTTCCAGCTCTGGATCTTTAGATATGTTTTTGAAAAATATAGGACACGGCGACTAAAAATTGTCGACGCAAAGCAAAGATCGTATCAGAATCTATATCATGAGAAATGATCACTTCGTACATAGATAACGCATGGGTACTTTGCTTCACAACCCTTCATTCACAACTGCTTAATTAATTCTTCTATAGCATATATTACTTCATATTATGATACATATACACACATTACAAAGACGAGAGACGTGCGGTAATTGAAGAAATTTCCGATTCACCAAAGAAATGCGCATAAAAATACCAAATCGCCTACATTTATGTGCCATTAAATCCACACAAATGCCCGACAAAACGATCGATTAATAAAGAGATAAACATAAATCGAAAAGCAAAGCATTATTAAGCTGCTTTACTGAAAGTTTTATCAATTAAAAATCCGCTAAGCAGCTGTGAAAAAAATAAACATAAATCGTCTGCCTTGGCAGTGTGTTGTGATGTTCGACCACGTCTACCCGCACGGCAAACCGCCCACTGCACTCGTCGTGTTCAGCCAGCTGTTTTGGTGTCGGCACATCTGCTAATGCAATAAAATTGAAAAATTTACTGCACTGCTAATCAGCGAGCTTGTCAGTGGGCCATAAATGTTGTCGGTGGGGTCCATCTTTTCGAGCGAGCACTCGGATGTGCGCTTTTCTTTGAGAGCGAGGAAGCATTTTCAATATCAGCACTCGCAAACAAGCCGCGTTGACAGCGAAAGTGCTTTGCTGAAATTTATTTATTGTTGCTGTTAGTAATTTATATACCATTTTATATATTATATAATGCTCGTGCCACAACTTTAATTCTTGTTGGGAACTGAAAATAATAAAGGCAGCAGACCAGTTTGCAAAATTTCACACTTATCTCTCTCTAGAGCTCCACAAATTCAGAGATAGATGATAATTTACGATTTTTTCGCTCTTTCTCACACAGCTGTAAGAAACATGAATCAGAATTTGAAGGTGTGGTTACTCCTTTCCCGCAACCGAAATACCATTTTCCAAACACGGAACCAAAGTCTTTTCGAATGGATGTGATACACAGGGTTTGTCCGGTAAGTAGTAGGACTGAGTCGATTTAAAAAAATTTATTGAAACAATCGTTATAATTCTTTAAAAAATTTCAAAATTGACTTCTTCGGCGCCGATTCAGCGATTTCTCAGCATTGAAGGCGTCACGAAAAGCATTCTCCGTAATGGCCTTGAGGGCTGAGATGCATGCTGCTTGGATCCCCTTTCATCGGCCTCTTCAGGCAAGGAAACAAAAAAGTCCGGGAGGGGCACATCTGAGTTTTAGGGCGGCTGCGGTAGCGTTAGTGTGATTTCCAATCGGCTGCCAGATCTTGTCGAACCCGATTGGCAATTCGTTTGAGTTTCTTGAGGACTTCCACGTAAAACTTGGCGTTGACGGTTTGTAGAAACAAATTCATGGTGGATGATGCCTTTGATGTCAAAAAAGACAATGAGCATTGTTTTCACTTTGGATTTCACCGAAAGCTTGCTTGGCATCACCTTTCGAGACGTTTCTTAAAAGTTATCCTTAGTCTTCTCTGGCAGGGCAGATTCCGGCGGGGATATCTACTGTTCCAAGATTTGTCAACTGTCAATCTATTGCTATTTTCCAACCAACGTCAAGGAATACATTAATTTGCCAAAATTATAAGGTTTTGGAGTCAGCTTCACTATTTATGGGTGGTATATTCCGCACTGATCTGCACTTTCATTAACTGTAAAGGCAACCCTATCTAATGGACCGTTAAACATAATTTTCGCATATTTGCGCAAACGGCGTATGAGTCAGACTCGTAAAGTGAGCAACTACAGTTGACAGGCGATGCTATCAGCGCCATTAAGCAGTAACCGTCAGAGCCCCATCAAACCACTTGGAGTCAAACGCCAACACTTCAACTTACCGCCGTCGCTCAGAATCCGTAAAATAGTTGAAAAAAAAAAACAAAATGAAAAAGGAAGCAAAAACAATTTATTTGTATATTTCAAAGTCTTTAGCGCGCATTTCGTATGAAAAATTAAAAGTACAATGTGTCTTTTGCAAACGAACGTGTCCGGTCGTAAAATTTGTTGACCTTAAAGCGCGAAAAAGTCAGACAACCTCAGAAATCAACGAGCGCGTCAAACTACCCAGGCGGAAAGCGAGGCGCGAAGGCGTGAGCTTATTTATGCGAAATGATATGGCAGCTCACACGTATGAATGAATGCCAGCGGCTTGATGAATGTATATACTTATGTGTATGTGTGTGTGTGTGTTTGGTTGAATATGTTTTATGAAACGCGTTGTTTTGGTACGTGTGCCGCAACAAAGCGCGCTTAATTAAAAAACTGTGTGTTTTTTTCGTAATAACTTTTATGGGTTTCACCATGGATAAACGGAATGCTACTCAAATTTTTATTATGCAAATTGTTACTTCAAATAATATGACACAAGTTGCCACTTCGAAGGCAGTCGAAGCCACGCAAATAAAGCCAGCGCTTCGAATATCACTCAAGCATCCTCCCCTGCTTATGTCTGCCGCAATAGTTTTTTTTTTTTATCGCATATGTGCGAGTCTACATGTGGCAAAGCTCTAGATGACGCGCCCGGCGCTCAACGAAGCCAATCGGCGGCAACATCAGCAACGGCCATAAAGCATTTGGCACGTACACGAAAATAATTGTGGAAGCGAAATATTTTGAAATTCTTTTGAAACAAAAATTTTAATCTTTATGAAATATGATTTTGTCGATTTGAGTTTTTAGTCACTTTGTAATTGGTATATTGCTGCACGAAGTGTCAGAAATAAGTGTGTCAGCTCATTAAGCAGCGTGTTACTGTGGGGAAAAGATGTAAGCGGTTATCGGGATCAGTGTAGATAGTTGGCGAAGACGAATCCGTGAGATTTTTCCTGATTTTTAAATCAGATGTTCCTCTTGAACATTTGAGCACGAGTTCCGGAATTTAGAAAGTTCTTTTCAGTGTAAGCCAACGACTGACTCGTTTTGTTTTTCGGGTTTAAAACTTTGCCATGTCATTTTTCGTCTTTCTCTTCTAATAAAAAAAAAAAAAAAAAATTTCAAGATATATCGGTGTAGGAGTCCACCGCGGAAAAACAACGTGACAGGTAATTTTTATATACAAAGATGACGAGCTGAGCGGATTTAACCGATTTAGTCATTCAGTTCTTGAGATATCGCTCGGAATGTTTTTCACATATCCTTTTCTCTCCAAGAAGCTGATCATGTGTTGGTTCCGATATCGGACCATTATAGCGTTAGCCGTCATACACTATGAACGAACGGAATCAAATCTTTGTATGGGAATTTTTTTTTTATTTGAAGAGGTATCTTTTCGAAATTTGGCACGGCTAATTTTTCAAAGTGATGGAACAACCTCCTAAGAAATTGTTAGATCATTATAGCATATAGCTCCTATATAAACTGAACGATGGAAAGCAAGTGCTTGTATGCAAAACATTTTTATCTGTCAAGATATCTTCACGAAATTTTGCGCAAGTTGTTATCCAAGGCAACAATGCCATCTCACAAAAAATTTTCCAGATCGGATCACAATAGCTTATAGATGCCATACAAAATAAACGATCATGTCTTGTTGAGATTTTTTTTTGTATTACAGCTTCGATTATTCTCGTTCCATTCTCGCTTTATTACTTTTCCCTTCCATCTACAATGGTTCCCAGAGCACATTATTACCACCCAAGCTGCTGAAGCAAGAACTTCAGCCAAGCTTAAGATTACTAATCGTTATTGTTATTATTATATCAAATTGTTACAAATGAAGTACTTACATAAAAAAATACAACATTTTTGACGAAGTCGTTTGCGGCGATATAATATTCTCATGTCAGAATTCTAGGAACTACATTTGGGATCGAAATTCTTTCACTAACAAAACTGTCAAAGCTTAGCCTTAAGTGTAAATTTCCGATGGAATATGACAAATTGGTGAAAATTCTCAAGCATTCGTTTAACAGTCCGTCGAAATCTTCGATCTGAGCTCAAATGACAAGTATGATATGTATGTCTGTGTGCGTGTAAGCAAGTGATTACCTGACTTGACTTGCAACATATGAATTTGTGTAACAATATATGGGAACAACATAATAATCAACTGGCATATGAGTCTCTTAAGTCGCTTGGGTATGTATGTGTGTATATATGAGTGGACTGTGGCTTCAACGCGGCGGCAATGTGTCATGCGTGTCGCGGTGTCGCGGTGTCACAGCGCATTGCAATGATGAATGACGTTAATTTGTCACAACGACAGCATATGAGCGCATGCAAAGCACCGCCAAGATGCCGCAAAAACGCTGCACATATGTATGTGTGGGGATGTACCGCTGCTAAAACCGCTACAAAGGTGTTAACCAGCAACGGACGCAAGTGCTTAAGCTGTAAAGGCTCAAGTTTGCCTTGTTGCACATTTGTACGGTTATGCGCTTGCCGCTGTAAAATATTTGTGTGTATGTGTGTGTGTGTTTGCGACAAGCCCATGCGGATTCGCGTTAACGCCTCTGTGGTTTACGCTCTCGCAAATTCGCGACGAGATAAAGCGATATCACACCGCTACAGTGTCTTCTGCCTTTACAACTGCGCTTGTGTGTCATAAAAGTTTGTTTTTGTTATTACTTGGTTTTTGTTTCTGTTTTTGCTGAGTTGCTTGACACTTCGTACCAATCTCTGACACGTAAATGACCGACTGACCGAAGGCAGGTCGACAACATCATTACTTCGTTTTACAGTACCGACAGTGCAAGCTCATAAATTTGAGTACGTGTGTGCGTGCGTGTGTGTTTTATGCACAGCGTGTCAGTCACATTGATTAATTGCCGCAATTGTATTACAACTTAATTTGCGCATTTTACAACTCATAAACTCGCTGCCCATACACAATGTACGTACGTACAATTTACGCTGGGTTTTGCAAATCTTTGTGGCAACCAACAACAATAACGAAAATCATGTATGTGTATATTTGCGCATGCGCACGCATAGGTTCAACACCTGTGGGCTGCGAACGGTTGTTCGGCGAGCGTTGCAGGGCCGAGACATTTTGGCGATCACCTCAAACAATAACCGCCGCAAAGTTGTTGCTTATGCGTAGAACAACAACAACATAACCTACATTTAGTGTATCGCATTAAAATAAGCGCTCGCTGCCCAGCCCAACGATAAACGTCGCAGCTCAGCCGTGTGGTGTTTGGCTAACTCCTTCGAGCATTTCGCCAACTTTGTTGTTCGGCGAACTGCTGCCCCTCCTTGTAGATGCCGGAGAAATTAATTTCTTTATAATGCGTGGGGGAATTTATGACCATTCTTCGTTCCACACCTCGCGCTCACTTTTTTTGGCTTGGTAATTGCTTAATTCTTTTTTGCTTTCTTCTTGGCTTGCATGAATGTGGGCCGTACTGTTGTATTCTTCCTTGAATTTAATTTTCGCCGCAAAGGCATCTTCGGTTACATTACCGTTACGTTAGCGCGCTGCGATGTGCTTACGAGTACTGGTGGTCCCAAAGTACACGCCCATTAAGGGCGGGTGTTTTGACTTTACATCCGCGTAGAAGTACATAGCAAGAAATTAATTAACCCAAGCGCATGACTTGTCTTCTTTGTTAAACATTATATAACATATTCGCAAAAGAGACATTCAGGTTCCTAAGGCCTCAACTGAGTCCTCAGACTCAACTATTTATCTGCTTGCAAAAGGTTGTCTGTCGAATACTTAAAGCTTTGAGTTTAATAACGAGTTCCTCCATTCGTTCCAGAATTCTATTTTTCCTTACTTGGACTAAGGTTAGGTTCATCCGGCAGCCCAATAAGCCACGCATAGTTTGGGCCTTTGCGATACCAAATCGGATTCACTTGCTAAGTCCAAGAGGAGTAGTTATCGTTTATAATTACGGCGTATGAAGTCGTCGTATAGACAATACATGGGTTTGCCAAGGTTTGTCACCTTTTCGGATGTGTGCCTTACACCATTCTTGGCAATCTCGCCCACTATTTCATTGCCCTCGATGCCTTTGTGGCCTGGCCTTTGTGGCCTAGTAACTGAAGTTGCTTACTTCTAGCAACACTTTTCACTGCTGCCCTGCTTTCAAACAACCTTCTGACTGATTTGCGATGCGAGGTTACTGCCTTGATTGCTGCTTGGCCGTCTACGTAGATGTTGACTCTGGAATTGCCTGCAGGTGTATTAGAACCCAACTTAGCGGCTCTCACAATAGCAACGACCTCAGCTTGAAATATACGGCCACTTGAAAGGTTGCCTTATGCCTAACTCTGGACTGTATATTCCTTGCACCAACTCCATCATCCATTTTCGAGCCATCACTATAGTAATATACCTTTACGCCAGTCAACTTTTTCTATGTTTACTTTGAACCTTCTTTCCCAGTAGAAAAGTGGAGTTTGCCCAACCACCATTATCCACCGAGCTACGCCCAAAGGTTCTACATGTAAATCCTCCTACAGCCAATAGTCATCCCGCCGATTTTGCCGTGCAGTTCTCGTCGAAGAGGTCTATAGGTGGTAGATTTGTACTTGGACGTACAATGTCATCATTGTTTCACAAACAGTGTCGTCGTTTTTATACACTTTAATCACCACTTTAATTGATTCTATCAGCTATCAGACTTGCAGTATGCCGCTACGAAAAACTACCCCAAAGACTCTTCGATCACTTACAGTCAAAATTATCTTAAAATCATTATTAAAGCTCAAACATTTGTCTTTGAAGTACATTACCCTAAGTTCGCCTATTCGTTCCATGAAACACCACGACAATTTTTGAGGTAGACTTTTTGAAGCATCTATGCCTTCAGCCATACATTTCCGATTTAAGAATTGGAAATAAGATAACATTTGTAGTACACAGAAGTACATCTTAAGAACAACTATCGCTCAAGAAAAGAGCTACCGGTTGAGGTTATAGTTTGAAATTTTGAAGCTTCAGGACCAAGCTACCAGGTTCACACTTTTGGAATAATTAAACCAACAATATACATAGGTATTCGTATAATTTGTACATATAGCAGATATTTATATGTATATTCGATCTTACGCTTGTGTATATATGTGCTGCCGCTGTCTATTGCCACAGCTGAAGAATGCCACAGTGATAACAAACGGCTACTTAAACTCTAATAGCATGAAATTGCATAGTGAAAATGGTTAGAGAGTATTTAGTTGGCAAATACACTGAAAGAAATTAATAACCAGTCTGAAAAAAATAAAGGTAATGGTATAATAATGCCGGAAAAGATTTGAGAAACTAACGCTTTTAAATAAAATTAGATGCTTAAAGAAAGTCTCTCTTGTATTAAATAAAAAATATTTACGAATAGTGCAACTTTCGTGTAAAATTTTGGTTTCGCAACTATTGTCCTTATGATAAATATACTCTTCTCCACTCTAAACCGTTCGCCTTTCCATGTACAGCTGCCTTGCGTTGGCCGAGCACTGGGCGCTCAGCTTTAGAATAAGCAAATTTTCCAGCGCAAAATTTGTGTATTGTGCGCCTCAACGCGATTTTCCATTTTGTTTTACGTGAGCGCGCTCGGACAGGGGGTGAAAAATTACCTTTTCAATTTCTCTAGTTTTTTCGTTCGCTTTTGCAATTTCCTTGCTCACCCAAAGAGCCATTGATGCGCACCGGCTGATGGCAATGCCAACGACGTCACAGCTGTTACCATGCTTGACTCCTTGCCATACCATTATTGTTGTTGTAGCGAATTGACGACGACGACGACAGCGATGACGACAAGTACACCATGACCATTGCCAATGCCACAGCGAAGTACAGGTACGAGTGGTATGTTTGGCGCGCTGTGACCCGTTGGAAATGTTGGGGCGCATCGGCAATTGAAGGTGTAACCATAAAGTTCGCGCCAACAACTGTTCAAAAAGGAAAATAAACAAGAAAGGTGGAACGGGTTTGCGCGGTCGCCTGGTCGAGTGGAGCTATCGCAGGGCGTTTATGCATTTAAAGATAGTGGCAACAACAACAACTACGCCACCACCAACACCACAATTACAATAACAAAATAGAGGCCACAGCAGCGCAGTTATAATAACAACAAAAACAGGCGTGAAACACTGCGCATACCCGAGACGGTCAGTCTCCACATAACCGCAACCGCAACGAATGCAACTAAACGAAACGAAATGGGGGTAGTGAAGACAGTTAGGCGGCGGTTGTGTGTAATGGCGGCGATGGCGTTGCGACCGAGTACATCTTGGGTCACAACTCGCGCGAGCAGACAATGTCGGCGGCGGCGGTGATAAGAGAATACTTTGTCATAAAGGAGTGTAATTTCGGGCTTAAGGCCAAAATGCAAAAAAACCGACGAGTCAAGCGCGCAGACACTGCACTGTGGCGAAGACAATAATATAGCTCGACTGCTTGGCAGCGAAAAAGCGAACAATTATGAAAAGAAATAGTAGGGACGTAGCACACAAGGTGGCGTACAAAACCGTCGAACAATGGAATTGAATAGGTGTGAAATGTGAAATTATGACACCGTCGGTTGTCGTTGCTGCTGTATTTGGTGAGCGTGTGGTAGCTACAAGTGACTTAAGTCGACTTATGGTAAGCTCCGCTGAAGTCGTTCCTTTGAAGTTGCCAGATTTACTGTGTTGCGATGTAGAAAGCAAATAATCGGAAGGTGCATTAGAGCTGGAGAGATGGACCTACTTCATTTCGAATAGAATTTAAGTACGCTAATTAAATATTTTTTATTAGAACACTGCAGTTTCTTCTTTGGCACTACAACCGGTGCTCGGTCTGAGTTGAAAACACAAAATTTCGCCAGTTGCGAGGTCACCAAATGCTTACGTTGTCTACCCAAGGGTCTCATGAATAAAGTTAATGGTTCCATCTTCTTCAAAATCCATTGTCCATCGTGAACGGCTCCAAAGATCGTGCGGAGAACAATTTTCTCGAATGTTCCAAGTACTATCTCGTCTCTGGTCGTCAAGTGTAAATAGGGTATGATAGTTACCCTACGTATCCAGCAACTGTTGAGCTACCGTACTCAAACCCTATTCTTGTATCGGCGTCGAACTCCCGGAGAATTTGGGTGAGGGCTAAGAGAGAGTGAGTCTTGAAGGAGCTTTGCGAAGTAATCGGTTTAAGGGCTCAACAAGGATGCAACCCCAGTTTACAAGGAGATGCGGCTGCAAGTTGGCGTCTGTCTTGGAACAATCGGCTGGCTATCTATATAAAAGTGGAACGAGTGGCTATATACATAGCTGAGGTTATGGAACCGCCATGTAAAAATGTAATTCCAATGAAAGGAACACGAAAGCTTGGGATATTGATTTTCCCAAACATTGACGACTTCAGGCTCACATCTAGTGTATAATCTCGTATAAAGGCTTCGACAATGCTTTTATTCTCAATTCACTTCTCTAATGAGATTATTCTTCTTGGGAGACAATAAACTTCACTACAATATTAAAAAGACGTGAAGCTTATTACGAAACCTCCCTAAAGCTTTCAAATTTGACAACTTTTCACAACAGATCTTCCATGCATTTAAGTCATGGAATTCACTTTGGAACTATACTTATTTTCTTAGAACCTTAGAAATTCTGCACACGCTTGTTATAATGTTTCAAATTTATCAGAAGTTGTATTAGCTTCGGAGAATCACGATACTCAGTTATTTTTCACGAATTAAGAACTGAGAACTCCGAAAGCTTATTGAAGTACTTTTTACTAAAAAAAGTTTAACCGGTACCCATGGATCATTGTAATGAACTTTTCTAAGCTTGATCGAATTAGAATCCAATTATTAGCTCACATATTACAAGTACTGCATTCAAAGACTCCAGTATAGCTTTTATAGCGTCAAAGCTATAGAGGCTGTATGGAAAAGTTTAGCAGCATTATATTTACCAGCTTCTTGAGATCTGGTCACCTTAGCACCAAATATTTCTATGTAAATTAAGTGCGGAGAGTTCAATGCAACGCCAATAACTGTCTATGACAATGCAACTGCAGTGCCGTTCAAAAAGCCCACAGGCAGACTAACAATAACTGGTGTTACCTTGAAGCTCCACATACAATGCCCGCTGGCACAGTAGCAGCTGCAGTTAGTAAAATGGTCAACTGACGGCAATCAAATGTATAATTTTACGCTTTTGGAAAAACCTTTGCATATGCCTAATAAATTAAAATTTTAATCATGACACAAAACGAATTGTCACACTTTCAACATTTTCTTTTTCCCCCAGAAAATACAAAAGATAAGTATACCGACTTAAAGCGTCGCTGCACAACAATGCTGAACACACCTTTGTTGCGGTCAGTCATTGTTTACTTCTTTTTTCTCTCTTCATCTGCTTATCAAATGTGTCACCGAAGCTTTTTAAGCCTCTCCCCGCCTGTTTTTCCCTCGCTGCAACAGTTGAGCTCGAGTTGCTTGCATTACCAAAAATTCCAGTTTAACTAATCCAACAAAATGATAAATTATGACTTAAATCAGCTTTGTTGCATTTCAACTCATCATAATTTCCTTTCTGGCTCTCCTTTGTGTAGCACAAAGTGCATGCGAACGCTTTGTCTTTCGCTTAAAGAAATGCAAATGGCATCAAAATTACCCGGATGGCTTTAAAAGAGTGACCGGTTCGGGTTATTGGCACTCGTGTTTGTATTTGTTGTCTGTTATCTCGAATATTTGTCATAACGGTAAATACAATACCCTTAAGTAAGCAAAGTACACCGTTCGTCAATTCTTGATTTATTTACGTTCGTAAGTGTTCACATTTATTTTACTTTAATTTGAGCATACTTTTTATGCGGAGATAAATTTTTACACTGAAGCAGTGAATTCAGCTGGTGGATAACTAGGTTAGTACAGTTAAGTTGGTGTGTAATTCAAAGGGACTACACTATATTAAAACACGAAGAGATGCACCGAAAAAACTGCGGGGCTTAGTGATAATAAGGACTATTTCAGTGACCTAGTCAAAGATCCAGTCCAAAGATGTTTAAGCTCCTGAGGATTTTCTACCCAAATATTGCTCCCTCTAAAAGGAAAAATTTTATCCGCGGCTGTGTTACGTAACGGCTCTTACACCCCGATCAAAAGGTTTTCTTAACTACATGCTTTGCTTGCCTCGAATAATCCAGCAGCAAAAATTGTTCTGCGTCAGCGAGGTACAATCAGATCCCTGAAGAAACAACAGACCAAGAAATCTAAAATATTGTATATAAAACGGGCCCTGGAAACCCTAGGCAATTGAGAAGTCAAGTCCTTTCTCGACGAACAAAGGCCTAATTCTACAAGTCACTCATCATCCCTATCCTGCTATATGGTTCAGAGGATTGGACGATGACAACTGAGAAGTCGACGTTACGAATTTTCGAGTGAAAGGTTCTGCCGGAAGATTTATGGTCCTTTCCGCATTGGCAACGGCGAATCCCGTAGTCCATAGAACGATGAGCTGTAAGAGTTATTTGACGACAGCGACATAGTTCAGTGAATTAAGAGTCAGCGGATCCGCTCGCTAGGTCATGTCGTCGGAATGGATGAAAATACTTCAGCTTTGAGTGTATTCGACGCAGTCGGGGCAAGCAGAGGATGAGGAAGGCCTCCGCTCAAATTCCTCAAATATATTTCCCTAGTTTTTCTTTTTATTTCTGGTAATTTTATCACCGCAAATTATCTACTTCTCATTTAAAAGTTCGTAACATGCTTAGTATGTCCGCGGTCTTCCTAGAGAAGTTATAGATCAAAGAAATAAAACCAGGTCTGCAATCCATCACCACGGCTATATCTCACTCCTTAAATAACTATTTTTCAACAAATAAAACACTTCCTCGCAGTCACCGCTCATGTGTTGGGTCAAACCTCTCTCATCGAAGAAATTTCAAATCAGATAACCACAAACTTCGAAATCTAATTGCTTTGGTTACACTCTTACCTTCCTTTGATAGATGGCGTGTACTTACGGATATTTGATCGCATTAAGATTTTGTAATTACAACAAATTAATAACGCTCAATACAGCGGATGAGGAAATTAGAAAAAAAAGGTGAATTAAAATCACCAAAACAAGGGAAGCGTGTAGAAAATGTCAAAAGAAATCAGTTCGGATTACTAATTTATTATGAACAACAAACACAATGACAATTACTAAGTGTGTGGAGGCACAAACATGCATATATTATACACATACATAAACAACTACATATTTATACTCATACAAAACACACATATACGACTCCATTTAACTTCATATATGTTTTCGTATTTGTTGTTTTATGTTCGCTTGTAAACAGCAACATTCAAATGCAACACCATCCATCCATCCATACAGTCGTGTTTACAAGGTAACCATTGTCAAAGCGGTCTTTGCAGTGTTGCATTTCAATATTACACAAATATATTTCAAATGCCATAATGACATTGACATGCGTATTAGACACAAGCTGACAGTTGTAACAAAGCAACGCTTTGGTGAAATGCGAGTGCACTCCCTTATTGTTGTTGGTATTGTACGTTTGAGCGACGTTCGCTGTGTTCGAGACTGGCTTGTGTTTGGAAATCTAATAAGGATCACTACATTAAGCAGAGTTTTTATGTTTTTTTGTCGAATTTATTTTTATGTTTCAAAACTTTTCTGTTAAACTGGCGTTAAACAAGCACTTTCCGCTGCCTTGACATATTTTATTGATTGTGTGGGTTACTCATTTTAGTGGTGTAGGATAAATTGTGGCGCAAAAGTGAAAGAGTGCAATTGAACCGTACTAGACGATCACCTTGAACTCTGGGCGAATTTAATTGATTCTGAAGCCGATTAGAAAAGTAGAAAAATACGAATGTTTGAGTTTTTCGGAAATGATAGTTTCTAGGAACAGTTTTTTTTTCGTTTTTTTTTTTTTTTTTTTTTTTTTTTTTTTTTTTTTTTTTTTTTTTTTTTGTAGTTTTTATAGGTACATCGTAGCGCTTTGAATTGAAACGACGTTTTGTAGAGGATATCTTTAACTAAACTCATTAAGAAAAGTTATAGTTTTCTGACTCGAGATTTCATCTATGCAAGTTTTGTGTCGAAACAATATTTCATCTATTAAGTCCATGGATCTGAATGAATCCATATTAGGTTTGTTTTTGAGTGAATAAATTGAGTGAGTGTGGTTTGGAGTAGTGAACTGAGCCTTTGCTCTTCAACGGATAACATCCCCCACTATCCAGATTGGACTTGATGCCGCTTGCTTATCTAACTAGGTTAAGTTAGGTTTGGTAAATAGGCTGATATTTGTATGACGACGAATAATCCCTCTTGGAATGCCAGAGACGCTTTTCGTTGCGATGTTCATAACTCCCAAGTACGGATGAAAAAACCAGTTGCATATCAACAAAGCTTTTAGAGCCGACCGCAAAATTCATTGAACTGGCCAATATCTACTGCAGCCAATTCGGCGAGTTCGTAGAAAATATGGTTACTAAGATGCTTCATCGTTAGTCTGTCGAAAGCTGGACAGTGAAAGAAGAAAGCTTCTAGCTGTTTTCACCTTGTCTTCCGCTCTGCAAATCTGACAAGTTTCGTCCTCCAATATCTTTAATTTCCATATATGATAATATCCAGTTATGATGCGGCCATGTAAACCTTTTTAAGAGTTAATAGTTCCATGTACCTTTTGTGTTCAACTCTGGGCCAAAAGGCTTCTTAACTAATGAGGCTTCTATTGGAATTTACCTTAGTATAAATACCTGTTTTGAACCCTACTGTTCAACCAAGCGGTCGAGTGCTTCTTTTAAAGATATTTATTTTTAAGATTGAAATTTTTCTATGTGAGAGCTTAAAAATAGGCAGTCGTTTGATCTGTTATGATTTTAATATTTCACCACCTGAACTTAAATAGTTGACTTATATTCAGTAAAAATCCTTAACTTGGCGTGGGAACTCGTCCAAGCTTCACCTGTCTCAACGAACTCATATTTAAGCGAATTGGCACTCACGACAATAATAACGTGTTAATAGTCAGTTAAACATGTTTTATGTACCAATTTTGAAGCTATTTGTTCCCATTTTAACAACACGATAGAAATACACGAAGTTCTGACAAATGTTAACTCTGTTTGCACGCAGTAAGTCAGACGGTACACGGTAGCCGATAGCCGCGAGCTGTGAAGATTAACATATGTTAATTAACAGCTCGTAAAGTGTCGTATTCTCAGCACTTAGCGGCAACACTTACTAACTGGCTAAGCATACAAAAAGCCCTTTAAACAGCTAGATATACATATGTATATCTCTGTATGTATGTATATTTCTGTAGGTATGTATATTCGCTTGGAAGACAAGTAGCCAACTAAGTATAATTTTAACAAGCCGCCTCCCTAACGCCAATCAATTGATGTGTTAATAAGCACATTCGATAAGTCGTCGAATTAATGCTAATGTTGTTTGTGGTCAAATATTTTATTGTTGTTGTTGTGTTTTTTGTCATACAAATGCATACAAATGGTGAATTAGTGAGACTAACTTAATTGTTTTTTTAATTAAATAAATTAAAGAAATATATGCAGCTATTAAAACCGTGAAATTGCTCGGGACACACACAGCTTAAAACACACACAAGTGCATAAATGGTGAGGTGACATACTCATTGGATTTATATTTATTTCATGTTGTTGTTAGAGAAAATGTTAAGAGCGGGTTTTACGTACGACGACGAGCATCCGAAATTGGCACAACTGGTCATTTAAATAATTTAATTAATTTTTTTATGACTGGTTTTGAGTTACTGATTTACAAGTATTTGCGAACGATTAAACGGTTTTAGCGGTTTTAGCGACGCTGAGCGCTTAGGTGTCAAGTTGGAATGGAAAATGTGATTTTTAATTAAAAATTGCCAATTGAAAATGAGTGTGTGATTAGATAACAATTAGACAAGGTGTCATAATGGAACGCTTGTTAGATGTTACAGTGACTATCATACCATAAAGGAGCTCGCAGGAAATGAAGTTATTAAAAGCCATGGGTACAAGAGTGTACCGCTGCTGGCAATAATATTGATTTAATTGGCCTCTTCAACCGCGCCGTTAGT
The DNA here is from genome assembly GCF_001853355.1 of Bactrocera latifrons. Taxonomy (NCBI): domain Eukaryota; kingdom Metazoa; phylum Arthropoda; class Insecta; order Diptera; family Tephritidae; genus Bactrocera; species Bactrocera latifrons. The sequence goes on from NW_017537046.1 coordinate 871,916, forward strand.
TCTGTTTTCTTTACAATGAATAAGGAAACGAAGCAAATAGGTTTGGTAGTGCTCGAGGGCAAGGTATTCGTCCTCCTGTCAGCAAACAAACAGTCGTCGCGCTCGCAATATGACGCCCACGTCACTGTTGACAGACATATCTTCGAAAAGGAAGACCTGAGGAGCCAATATATAAAGTGCCGTAAGAAGTCCTCAATGGCTATTATAATCCGAACAGCACATACAGGGTTTGTCCGGAAAATAACAGGACTGAGTCAGGGCACACATTTTCGCGCGACGTTTTTCTGTGATCACAGGTGACAAGTCATGAATCCTTAAGTGTGATAACGATACAAAGAGAAAACCTTCAGTTGGCGTCTCCTCTCCTTAAAATCGAAAGAATAAGCAAATTCAAAGTGAAAACGATGGTCATTGTCTTGTTTTGACATCAAGTGCATCGTCCACTTCTTTGTTCTTCCTAGACAAACCGCCAATGCCAAGTTTTACGTGGAAGTCCTCGAGAGACTCAAAGGAAGGGTCAGTCGGGTCCGACAAGACATCGCAGCTCTTGCACCACGACCATGCCTCGGCTCACACCTCCTTTCTTGTGAACAGCTACATAGCCGAGGCCGGCATTCCAACACTTGCGTGTCCGCCCTACAGACCAGATGTGAACCTCTCGGACTTTTTTGGTTTCCGTTCCTGAAAAGACGACAGAGGGGATCCAAGCAGCATGCACCTCGGCTCTCAAGGTTATTTCAGAGAATGCCTTCCGTGACGCCTTCAATGCGATTAAATCCCGCTGGCATCTGCTGCATCGATGCAGAAGGAGCCAATTTCGAAAGTTTTTAAAGAATTGTAGCGATTTCTGCGAAGCAAGCGTTGGAGTACCTATAAATAATCAGAGTGACGAGATAAGTTGATCAGTCAATCAGTTTCTCCGTATATATAATCGTACTGGTACCCCAGTTTTTGAAATACACATGTTCATTTCCGAATCAAGCTGACCAGTCAAAATCCAGATAGGGAACTTCATGCCGGTATAATTATTCAAAATAGATAATACACATTAACTAAATACTTGTAATTTGGCTTCAACTCAACACTGACATCAGCTCAAAGTACGGACAGTTAAGCTTCGTATTCTGAACAACGTATTCCTGCAATATTTTCAAACTAAAAGTTCTTTGTAATTAAAAATTTCGAGTATTTTTCCCTCTTTCGAGTATGACTCCTGCAAAGCCGAATACGAAGTTGACTCAGCGCTCAATTACTAACTGCGTTCAGTTACGAAATATTCAAATAATAATAAATTCTCCAGAGGATCAATTTCCAGCATACCAAGGGATTACAATTAAAACTAAGAGAAATGAAAACAAAAAACTGCGCAGACGTTCTATAAATCTTATTATCAACGCGTAAAATCATTAAATGTCAGCGCCAGTCTTTGTGAGTCGCCTTACAGGGGCAACACACAAATTGTCATAAGTCAAATCATGAAACATGAGACTTTCGAAAGGCTGAAATCGGAGAAAAAAAGTAGCGGGAAAGCGATGAGTGCGCGTTGTCTGCGTTGCAAGGGGAGGTGTGTTGGATGTGAATGAAATATGTATGTAGCTGTGAAGGAAAAGATGACTGCGCGTTAGGATATATTGGGACATTTTGGAGTTTTAGTGTGCCAGAAGTAAATTTAATAAAAAGAAGAAACTATGCAGTGCTATTGTGGAAAATATGACTGCGAAGAAGGCTGTGGTAATTAAGTAGCACATAAATTGATTAGAATAACTCCAGCAAAGCAAGGTTCACTGCAAAGTTAGGCAATTATGTGGATTAAGGGCTACTATGTAGAGTGTAGTCAAGACTAGGGGTTAGTAGCTGTAATCGTATATGTTCTGCAAGCGATATCAGAGAACGCCAAAATGTGGAGCTCATTCACTTTATGATTTTTATTCTGAATGCAAGTACACATGTGTGAGAAGGCGTAGCGGTGCGGGTTGTCGCCATTAACCCATAAAAATTGCTGTACATTAATTAAGCATATGCCTTTGTACGGGATTATTTGTGGTGGAGCAAGCACTACCGTCTTACTAAACTCCACTGCAGTGAGATCACTATCAACTGATAAGATAACAGTTTTTGGAGCTCATAAAAGGGGGACAAAAAATATTAACAAGCAAGAATTTCAAATATGATATTCATAACTGGTTAAGGGATATGACGTAAATTTTCGAGATTGTCATCAAGCGCTCAACGGCAACGACTGGACGAACTGCCTGGCTTGCAACGCGCAGTCGAAGTCAAAAGTCATAAGTCGGTTAATACATAAATTGCTTTAGGTAGACTCCGACTCCAAGGGAAGGCATCAAAATGAATAAACTGAGCAGAAATATTTCTGAAATACTAATTTGTTTGTTTTTACTGCTCGTTTTTAAGTTGTTTCCTATTTTATTGGTTGTTTCTGTTCTTTGTGGTGTTGCCTGCTGTGCATGCGTGCCATGTGAAGAGCGCTCAGTAATTTAATATCGTTGAAATACATACTACGCCTATTTGAAAGTGGAAAAAGTGTTATAAAAAATTTGAAGGAAACAATTTGCGACTTTCATAGGCATTGAGCAAACATTTAGGGGCTCTGCGTTGACGTCAAAAAAAGTCCAAGCAAAAAAACTTCTAAAAAGAAGTAAAAACAAGAAAAAATGTTAACTTCGGCTCCACCGAATCTAATATACCCTTCACATGTGCACATCTTTTAGTAACTATCTGCTCAGTTTGTATGGAAGCTATATGCTATAGTAATCCGATCTGAACAATTTTTTCAGGAGATTACATTTTTGCATTAGAAAATAATCTATACCAAACTCTTCTTGTCAAAAGGAAAAGTTTTGCATGCCAGCACTTCATTCCGACCGTTCAGTTTGTATGGCAGCTATATGTTATAGTGGTCCGTTATCGACAGTTCCGACAAATGAGCAGCATCTTGAAGATAAAATGATGTTTGCAAAATTTCAAAACGATATCTTAAAAAAAGAGGGACTAGTTCGTATATATACAGACGGACGGACATGGCTAATTCGACTCAGTTCAACATACTGATCATTTAAATATATACTTTATAGGGTCTCGGACACTTCCTTCTGGGTGTTACCCAAGTGCCAAGCTGCAGTATCAAAGCAGTTTGATACAAAACGTGGCTACTGTACCGTTAGAAGTCGGAATCCACGCTTATAATAGGCGCTTACGATTAAGTCTGAATTGTAGCCCACCCAAACTGCAGGCAACTAATACTATCGTGGCTTTGCATTAGTTTACTTTTGGTATGAAATCAGCCAGCTTTTTTGTGCCTCTTCTCCTGTTTTAACTTCATAAACACCGCTATTCGTTCAATTCCTACACACACCTTTTATTTGCGGATACTCGCCCGCTCGAGGTCAGCTGACGATTGCTCTATGTGCATTTAGCATATATCTCTTTCGGGGCACTTCTTCACCAATTTTTTCCTTTTCCATTTAACCTTTTTGTTTTTTTAATTTATGTCCGCTTAATTTTTATGAAGAGTTGACATTTCGAGAAAAGCAGTTAACTGCTCAACGCTTTCTCGTGTTTCCTTGCTGCCGCCAAAATCCAAAAATAAAAATTATTACTCGCCAACAAATGCGGCTTATCTCTGCCGCCTGCTGTAGTTGTGTGGTTGTTGTTATCTTTTTTACGAGACGACCTACAATCCGCTTGGCGCATCCCTGCATTCGGCCGTCTGCCTGTCCATCACCTTGTCGCATTTATCGCGTTTAGCATGAAAAATAATTTTTTTACGTGCTTCGTTCTGCGTTCTGTGCTGACATCACCGCCGGCCTGCCAGCCAGCGCATAACCGGAGGCGCTCCAGCACCTCCAAGCCAATCTGTCTGTTTGGCTGCGTTCGCGTCTGCGTCTTAACTGTGGCCGCGCATGTGATTGCCATCAGCCACCGCCACCGCTGCGATCACATTATGATAAATCATTTAAGTTTTTATTTTATTTCAGTTTCAAATCGCATCACCAGCCTGTTTGTTGTTGCTACTTTAGTTATGTGTTATATTTTGTTTTAGTTTTCGGTTTTATGCGCTGGTTTTTGGTACGCCGCTTTTGAATTTCGGTTGGTTATGGCATTTCTTATGTGTTAGTTGTTGTTTTTGCCATCATACTTTGTTTTTGTTGTGGCAAGTTTATCGCTCGTTTTCTGCTTGGCTGTCTTTCATGCTTGGTGTTTATCGCTTTATGTCAAAAATTAAATTTTTCCTGCTACCTCTTCAGCGATTTCGGTTGAAGATCTCTTTCACAAATTGTGACTGTCTTTTTTGTAGCTAAATCATGGCGACTGCTTAAAAATTTTTGGATTTTCTTTAGTGCTTTTTGTTTACTTTTGCTTCACTCATTGGCTGCTTATGCAGAATTCTTTATAAGTAACTCCTTTCGTCATGCGCATGCGCGCCACTGTGCCCCAACTGGCCGCCACTCACACTCGTTCGAACGCGTGTGAAAAAAAGTAGCTAATTAAAAACTGACATAAAAGTAGTGCAAAAGTTTCGTACTGATTTTTGTGGAGATAATATTTTACTGTCCACTAGCTACCCAATTGTTTGAAACGATTTACTCAGGCAGCGCTGTTGCTTCAACACGGGATGTGCGTCCATTTTTTTTTTTTTTTTTTTTTTTTTTTTTTTTTTTTTTTTTTTTTTTTTTTTTTTTTTTTTTTTTTTTTTTTTTTTTTGTTTTTTGTGTTTCAACTTGTCTTTTCTTGGCTTTGTTTGCGAGATCTTATTGAGTAGGGTAGCGCGTAAATCATTTTTTGGCAGATGAGTTATGAATTAAATGTCGGTGATTTGCGCGCGATACTGGCGATTAGACCCGGAGGTAGAAATAGCAAGTGAGTTATGTGAAATGCGACGCTCGGCGATTAGATTTGATGGTCGATAAATAAACGTTTAAATCGAAAGATGTTTTACACACAGACAGTATTTCTCTACAGATACGTACTATACATATCTCTTCTGCCAGTTTAGTTAAATATTTCCTTTGTCTCCAAAATAATTCTTTCATTGCAATCTAAATACCCTTCTCCACAAATCTCATTTCTTTCATTCTGCTTCAGTATTTTATATGCTTTACAACTTGTATTTTCATTTTATAATGTCTTGCTTTGTCTTCATGTCAAATAGACCGCCCACAACTCCTTGCTTTTATAATTCACATAACTTTCTTAATTTGCCGCTCTTAAGTGACAAAAGATAAGCAAAAGCGCAGCGTCAACTCCATATATATTCTATAAGTACTATATATATACATATAATTTCAAGTCAAAATCGCGTTAGCTGCAACAGATACGCTGAGAAAAATTCTGTTAGAAATACAAAATTATGAAACAAGGCTGGTTAAGAAACTTAAATTTGTTTGCAAATCCGAAAAACTCAAAGATTAGTCAAGTAAAAGGAATATGGCGCATAGCCTAGCGCATGATTTCAGTTTTTAAACCAAACTCTTACATTTAGTAATCAGTAATAGATTTTTCTCGGCTACATTCAAAGGATATCTGAAATAAATAGAGGGCAGAAAAATGTGATATGATATTTTACTACTCCATAGAACGCCGTAGGAAGCGAAAGCGTCTCCACACTCTTTCAAGTCCTTAAATATCTGGAATAACTTATTAGTAGCAGTTGAACGGAAGCGTTTGGAGCGCACCCATGATATCTGTCCCGGCCACGATGTCAAATTCTTGTGCTTGGCGACTTTAACGTCAGGATGGGCATAGAAGGTATCTTTGCACAACAGTCGGTACATTCAGAATCCACGAGAAACATCCCCAAATGGGTTGAGGCTAATTGACTTCACCGGGTTCCGCAGTATGGATATCTGTAGCACTAGATTCCAACATAAGAAAATACATCAAGTTACCTGGCTGTCTTCGGAACGAAAAGACAAAATCAGATCGATCATGTTGTAACAGACGGAAGACAAATCTCCAGTGTTTTAGACGTGCGTACGCTCCGAGGTCCCGACATCGAATCGGACCCTTATCTTGTTGTAGCCAAGATACGGACCCCCGCCTCTGTGCAACAAAAAACACAAGAAAGATTCGACGTAGAGAAGCTGCAATCACAACAGATAGCCGAATGATTTACTACTCGACTTGTACTCCTGCTCTCTGAGAGCACTCATCCGCAACTCGGTAGAAGCAAACTATGAAATGGAATTTTAAGCTCGTCACGTACGTGCGTATGAAGGAACCATTGGATTTCCGTAAAGGCAAAAGAACAGCTGGTGGGCTGAATGACTGTGAAAGCATAACGCAAGGAGAAGGCGATCTCGATTCCCCAATCGATGAGGATGAAGCAGACATTTCATTGCCCGACAATGTAGATGTTCAAATCAATCGTCTGAAGAACATCAAAGCGGCGATGGATTGCCGGCCGATTTTTTCAAATACGGCGGAGAATAACTGATAAAGAGCATGCATTAACTTCTTTGTAGAATATGGTCGACCGAAAGCGAAATTGGAATTTAAAAGTGCTCTGCCATATCCTGTAAAAAGGAGACTAGGACAACTGCGGTGTATCGAATGTTGAATGCACAGAACACCGATCTCTGCCTGTTCGTTTATCATAGAATGCAATGAGAATTTACAGGTATATATTAATGGGAATTCTCAGTATGGAAGCTGTACAGTTTGAGACATCGGTATGACTGATATCACACCAGAGACAAAATCCCTAGTTACGAGAGCAATTAGGTTAACTGCACTAATGATCAGTTCTATTTTGAAGACTTTAGTCTGATAGAATCCACTCTTTTTATTTGATTCAAAAGTAAGTTCAAGTTCTTGGTTGAATTAAAAGGCTTTTCAAAGAAATTAACAACCGACGGATACAATTTTTTCTCGCCGTGTTGCCAACCAATGTGCTATTTATAGAAAGAAATTTAAGCGCAGTAAAAGTAGGAAGCACAGGACTTTCTCAAGAAAGATTAAATTTCGCGCTCGAGTTTCTGCTGTTTGAATTTTTTTGCTGGTTTCAAGAAACTGTGTGCGCATGGAAAACTGGACCAAAGGCATTTCACACAAGTGGAGTGTAAATTCGTGAAAATTTTTTTTTGCATTTTTTGCAAAACGCTTTGGCTGAGATGTTATTTTAAAATATTAAGACAGCGAAGAGCACACCAAAGAAAAGTAAGGCAAAACAAAGCTGTGAGAAAATGGCATTAAAAAGGGGCGGGAAAGGCAAACGCAAGTGAAAGGCGGAGAAACTTATGGGCAAAGGCGAGTACAGAGAGCTGAACCGGCACAGCTAGTGAAGCTTGCGGCATGCAGATGTAACTGAATCTGTTGTAAGGATCAAGTACGCACAGATATAAGCTGCGGCAAGTGAAGCAGAGCGGCACGGGCGGAGACGACGGCGAGGGCGGTAAAAGTTACGGTGATATTCTTGGTTTGCTGCGCACTTAAGTGGAATGATTGACATGAACGTTGCTGGCCAACGTGGACCGGAGCGCGCAACAAGCAACAACAACGCAATTTTACTTTTACTATTTTGCGGCATTTAATACATTTATGTCACTGGCTGGCACAGCAGCGCTAACCAGCAGCCGTAGTGACGAAAAGGGCAGCAACTGAAAGCGATAACATGTCCTTTCTGTTGTTGTGCCTGCTTGCAAGGCGAAACAAGTGTTTGCGGAGAACAGTGGCCACGGTTGGCGCTGGCGTTTACATTGTGCGCACTGAGCGTAAAGGGCCACTTAATACTTTTTCTCATAATCAAACATTTATATAACCCAAAAACAATGCAAAAGGCAGCAAGCGCTTGCTGCAACATGCTGCACTGGCGGCCACTGCTGTGGGAGGAGACAAGTAGCGATGCGCTCAAGCATGTAATGTGGCTGCTAGAAGTGCATTGCTTCCTTCAATGCCTTCAATATTGTGCGAAATTGTTCCGGTTTGTGCGCTGGCTGCATGGCAGTGTGCTGAAAGGATATATAAATATATGTATGAGTGTTTGTAGCTAGCGCTCTATGAGACGTAGCAGAAATGAATCTCATTATGCACGCAGCCTGCAGATTGCAGGTAGCAAGTGGTAAGTGCTCTCCGGCAGCGTTTAGTGCAGTGTTGGGCAGCGAGTTGTATAATAAGGCTTGTTGGAGCAGCAATAATGCTGACGTGGCCAATGTTGCAAGCATATGGCGCATACATATTTGTATGTGGCGCAGTAGTCATCTGCAACTACGTACGTAGGTGTGTGTGCGGCTTTGCACCGGTAATCTTATCCGCCGTGGCATATTACCCAGCATACTTATTTCATATAAATATGAACACCCGCTCCACACCTCCGCTGTTTTACCCCCTCTATGATATACACACTTACTAACACATATACGTACTAACAAAAGCACTCTTTTCAAGCGTATAAAATCACAGCGTATATTTCATATTATAAAATATTCATTTTTTCCGCTTCTCCTCCTCCTCCGTGCCACAAACAAGCAAAAACAATGAGGAATTTTGCAAGCGAAGCCGGAGCACACTGAATCAATTTTTGCGCAACAGCTGTTATCACTTTCACATCATTTACTGCCATTGGATCCTCTTGCAGCGGCTTTAATGCGTTCAGCAGTTACACAAGTCGCTTGATTGGTGGCAGCATAAAGCATTTTACATAAAACTAAGTGGAGTAAAAAATCTCAATTTGCAAGCCGCGGCAAGCGAAGTTGCGTGCTTGTGGGTGGCACACTGCTGCCTCAGAAATTTCTCACACTCCTGCTTACACACACACACACACACAAATGACCGAAGCGCGCCATTAAAGTTAATTCAATGTGAAAAAGCCAATTAAGTGGCGAGCAGCATATAACGGAAATTATAAATAGGCGACATATATATCAAATATTTGTAAAAGCCGACCTATTTACAACAGCAAGGGGTATGCAAAAGGTTTAAGCATCCAAATGAAAAAAGAGCAGAGTTGTGTGTAAAATGTCTGTGCAACAAATTGTTGAATTTGTGATATATGATATTCATGTTATTGACTTGATTGCAATTGCTGTGACAGCAATAAATCTCTCTGCAATGATCTCGGATAGACGATATTGCCAGACAGTGGTTGCGTTTCAGGTGTTCGTGTGCTGTCAATTACTTTTGTAATGTAAGCTTGTGGCAAGTAGTGGTTATGCGTTGCATAATTCGCGCATATAAGTGCTGAGAGTTGTTTGAGTGGCGGTAATGGGTGGGGAATTTCATGTATTGTATAGCATGTCAATTGTTTGTTGGTGATACTATGGAATTTCTTTTAAGTATAGTTTCAATGCAAATAATTACATTAATATCAATAAAAGTACATAGACCAAAACAACATAGACCAAAAAACAATAACAGTATCAATACCAATACCAACAACAATACCAATACCAATCTCAATACTAAAACCAATGCCAATATCAATACCAATACCAATACCAATACCAATGCCAATATCAATACCAATACCAATAATAATACCACTACAATGTCAATACCAATTTCAATATCAACAGCAGTACTTAATACTTATAGCGATACTAATACCAATATCAATACCAATACTAATATCAATACCAATACCAATATCAATACCAATACCTATACCAATACCAATACCAATACCAATACCAATACCAATACCAATACCAATATTAATGCCAATACCAATGCCAATATCAATACCAATACCAATACCAATACCAATACCAATACCAATAATAATATCAATACCAATAATAATACCAATACCAATTCCAATACCACTAGCAGTCTCAATACTAATACCGATTCCAATATCAATATCAATACCAATAACAATATTAAAACCAATACCAATTTTTCTACCATAACCATTAGTTACAGCAGTCCAAATATCTATACCAAGGCAAATGGCAATATTTACCAAATTTTTATACATTCCTAGTAATCATTACTAATTTCCCTTTTAACAGTTTCTAAGACTCCTCACAGCTCTGGTTTCATCACAAAAAAGGCTTTTGAAAACATATGATTATTGCTGAATAACTTTTAAAATCATCCGCATTTTTTGTAGGAGGTAACAATATCTCTCAGTGTACAAGTAATATTAATTGCATAAATGCAAATATTCTGCGAATAAATGGGCATGAGAGGGTGCTGGAATACACCTAGGTTTCACTTTGCCCCAAAAATATGAGCATAAATAGAATAAATTTTGATATTCACACAAGAAAAAATATAGACCCAAAAAAAAAAATAAATTTAATACTTCTGAAGCAAAAAAGAATAAAGTTCCTGAATATTTAAAGTCTTTTTTCATTTGTTTACCCAGCAATTTGCCATAGCTCTGCTTGCCTACCATCTACGTATCGAAAATTATTCTTCTCAAGTTATGTTCAAGAAATGAATGAATTTGCTTTTTATAGCTTCTTGCCAACCAATTAAATATTTGTCTGTGTGTGTTCACAGCTTAATTTGCATAAAAATTCTGACTTGTTTATTTACACAAAGAAAAGGCCGAGTTTGTTTAGGAAAAAAAGTTCCTGAAGATTGAAGGAGTAAGTGTGAGTTCTATGGAAAGACAAAATTGATTTCACACACTTTTCGAGCGCCAACACTTGGCAACAAACACAAATATTTATATGTGTAAGTATATTTATCTCTTGGCAAGCTTCATTTACAACACACACACACAAATAAAGCAATAAACCTGATACACTTGCATACCCACACACACACACTTAGGCCTATTTATTTATGTATTTATGCTCAATCATGATCAGTCAAAAATTTCAGTTGCCATCACTCTTATGGCTCATGACTACGCTACGCCACGGCTTGGCTACTGAAACAATATAAACACAAATAATTTGCATATACACACACATAGAGATGTTCATCGATTGACGTATCGAAGTAGCAGATGAGCATAAACAGTAGAGTAATTAACATATTGTGTCAAGTGGCTGAACGCACAAAATTGATGCTACCCATCAAGTGGAAGACATGACATGACAGTGGCGAGATGACAGCCAAGGTGGCTGTAGCAGAAGCAGCAGTAGCTTTTTAATGAAATTTGTAGCAACAAAAGCAATACAACTGTAACGGTTTACATATTGCGTGCTTTAAGCATTTATTAGGAAAAGAGGAGTCAGCTCTTGGCGTTCAATTAGTGGCGGATGCTGTCAATAAGATGTGTCAAACTGTTTCTCACTCCACCTGATATCGCAAAATAATATTAAATAATTGAGAATTTTTTCCATTAATGAAGAAAGATATTGAGACTCGGCATGAGAGACAACTTCATTATTTATATTTTCTCGTTGTATGATCTCGAAATCAAGTGCCTTTCAGGGGTTTTTTGAAAAAAGAGCGCTCGAATAACCCTCCTTCTCGGATATGCCCATCGGAAGATTAACTTATTTCAGTGAGCTCTATAGAATTAAGCAGGAGTTCCACCTCTCATAAACGTTGATATTCTGATTAGCATACCCTTACATTCTACTAATACCTACTGAGACCGTAGACCGTATATACAACCGCTACTACGCCGAATACTTTCAGAGCTGGAGGGTTTTCAACCTTACGGACGACAAGAGTAAGCCAGCGTAACCGCTGTCTCTTAGTTCACTGAATTATGCCAATGTCGTCGTATATCTCATACAGCATATCGTTCCATCGACTGCCTTATTCGCCGTTGCCAATGCACGAAGGATTATAAATCTTTCGTAGATCCTTTCTCTCGAAAACTCGTAGCGTCGACATATCAGATGTTGGCATCGTCCATGCCTCTACGCCATCTAGCAGTGCGGAAATAATGAGAGACTTGTAGAGTTTAGGCTTCGTTCGTCGAAAAAGGACTTTACTTCTCAATTACCTACTGAGTCCGAAGTAGCACCAGTTAGCAAGAGTTATCCTGCATTGGATTTCGAGGATGACATTGTTTTTATGGTATTAATACTGGCTCTAAGATAGACGAAATTATCTACGACTTCGAAGGTATGACTGTCAACAGTGACATGGGAGCCAAGTTGCGAGTGCGACGACTGTTTATTTAGTGACAGGCGATATTTCGTCTTGCCCTCTTTCACTACTAGACCCATTTGCTTCCCTTACTTATCCAGTCAGGAGAAAGCAGAACTAACGATGCGGATGTTAAGGCCAATAATACGAATAGCATAGGCGCTGTTATAGAAAATGATACCTCTATTTAGTTCTGCAGCTCAAATTATTGTCTCCAAAAGTAGATTAAAGAAGGCGCCTGAAAGGGAGTCGCTTTATTCTGACACCCGTTTGGTATGAACCGGCTCGAAGGGGTGCTTCCCGATCCTGACGGAGATCAATTTGCGGGGATAGCAAATTCAGACATCACGGCATAAAGGCAGCTCCTTTTCATGCTGTCAAAAGTAGCTTTGGCGGCGCGTGTCGATCCTCTTTTCAGGGGTCTTTCGATCTATCGCTACAACAAATAAGTATAATTTAAATCGCAAATTTTTCCACGCATCTCTAGAAAATACAACACTGAGTGCCACTATAATAAAATTTGTTCTTAAAATATGCTTTGACCCAAATGGAATGAAAACAAATTGATTTCCTCGAAGCATAAACTCAACATACATATACAACTAGAGGGAGTAAGTGGCAAGAAAAATATAAGTCAGTAAGTAACTTGCCACCGCCACAAAGTGACTCAAGAAGCTGAGCAAATGACAATTAAATTTTTATAAACAACTTCACCAGAAGGTAAAGTAAGCGCTTTCGCATTGCTTGCGGAAATGTTGCAAGCTAAGATGAAAGAACAAGCACATACAACATGTACACGAAAGCTGTAGAACACTTGCATGTATTTGTGGAAAGCACAGTAAGTGCCACAAATAAATAAATTTGGCAAGTAATAGGATAAGCAGGATATGTAAAAAATGTGTGTGGGTGTGTGTTTGTGAGAGAAAAGCGCCTGCATTGAGTGACCAGCAGATAGCATTAGCAAAAATGTTGTGGCAAAGAGTTTGGGGCATTAAAATTTCACTTTACTCAAGCTTTGAGTGGCAAAAAAAAAAACAGCAAAAAACATGTGGAGGAGGCGAAGGATAAAAATCTGTAAAAGAAATGTTTGGAAGCGAAGTGTGGCACAAATGTAACGTAAGTATGTGGCAAGCACAAGCAAGTGAACGGTAGAAGATGGCAGGGTAAGGAAGGAGCGACATATAGGATAAGGAAGGAAGCACTATATTCGAAGTGAAATGTGAAAAAGTGCAATTGTTTTAAATATTTAATACGCGGAAGTGCAACTGCTTCAGAAAATCTACTTGCAACAGCGACCACAAAGCGTTCAGCGTAAGTGAGTGCACTTGGAAGTGAAAATTGATGCTAAGGACAGCCAGTGCTGGACGTTAGAAATATTTTGTTTCTATTTTTCCGACGCTGCTTTCGCTACTTATTGCAGCAAGTTGTAAGTAACAAAGTCATCAAATAGCTGTTGCAACGAATCGCTAATGGCAACAGCTGACAGCACATACATGTACACACACAGAAATATGCTTTTACAGAAAGGTGTGTGTGTGTGTGTGTGGTGGACATGCACTTAAAGCGTGCGCAGCTGCGGGCGTTTCTCAATTAATAGCGCAATTGGCTGGCTAGCGGCGCATTTGCATCTGCAGGAAGTGTCACACGCCACGGCCACTCAACGCCGTACGAAATTTGTATGCGACACCGCGCACTTAGCTAATAAATGCGAGCAAGTAAGCACATGCTTAGCGGCGTTGTGTGTGTGTGCATTGAAGCGCTACAATTTCTTTACAACTGCAGCACTTCGTTTGCCACGATTTCCGCTAAATTGCTTCCTTTGGCAATTGCAATGTTAATGACAGAAATGAAATATGAGTCGAACCAAAGGCAAAATAAAGTGTATGCCACTTCACCGATATCCTTAATTTCACAGCATTTGCTATGTGTCGCTATGAGCTATGTCCTTGTGGAGATATGGGGAAGTGGCAAATTGTGCGTTTGAGCGAGAAATGCCATAAATGTATCAGCTCAAAGGATATGTTTTTAAACAAAAATATCGCCTATCACTTTTTTTTTTTTTTTGTAATTTGAGTGCGTTAAATTTCGATTCTTAAGTGCAGACATGCATGCAATGCTCAAAAGTCTTAAGTGTCCTTATTATTGCTGGCAAAGGAACAAATAAGTTACAATTGGAACAACATTTGAATGTATTTTTATTACTTACACGCTTCTCTTCAAATTGAGTCATCCTAAATTTTGTAATTTTTATTTCGTTTATCTTCAAAATATCTTCACTAATCTGCTGCTGCTTGTTCTTGCAGAATTATAGCTCCAATTTCAACACAATGCACTTCAGTAGCTCATATGTGAAAATTCCAGTGAATTCACAACTCCTATCATATATGGTGCACTCACATTGCGTAGTCCAATTCTTATCCTTAAGGAACATTTTCTTGTTGCATGTGTGAAATATAATGCTTTGTTTGTTTTCTGATAAGCAAAGTGGAACTCAACAGTATCAATTTATGTTTTGACATTAAGAATAAGATTTCGGCGAATTTATTTTATTTCATGACTGTTGTAAACATTTAGTACCAGCACTGCTCTATATCGTGCAAAATTGTTGTAGTTATATATCGCTCTGCTGGACTTATGCCGGTGCTTGTTTAGAGCCCCTGTGGTTAGTTGATTAAGATATTGCCAAATTCGACACACGCTGTTTTATGTCTGTGATAAAATATAGAATAAAGAAAAAAGAAGGTACTCGAAGTTTTATACAAGATTGGGTTGACTTCTTGTTAATCCTTAATGAAGTGATTGTTGTTTCATTCGCGCATATTCTTGTATTACTTCGTATGCTATGGAGAATCTGTATTTTAAAGGAATCATTAGTTCAACCTCTAATAATATCCTGTCAACAGTATTGTGTGAAAGACTTAAGCCCAATGTAAATTAAATGATTAGACCTTAACAGAGTGGCTTTAGATCTGGCGATTCCACCATAGGCCAGATGTTTCCAGCACGTCAAATACTGGAGAAGACCATTGATCGACACCCATCACCTTTTTGTCGATTTAAAAACCGTCGATAGCACTGATAAAAACTATCCTTTCGATTTATGCGGCTAAGCAGAATTCCGTTGTGCAGGAACCATCAGCTCCTGCACAACATGAAGGAGCTCTACAAGCCCTCGATTGCAGACGAGATTTTAGACAGAATGATTCCCTCTAGTGTGCCTTTTTCAATCTAAACCACAAAGAAACTGCCTACTCTAAAAGTATGATAATACTGGGTATCAAGCTAAGATCTTTAGAACCAGAAGATTAGAAAGATAAAAGTGAGAAGTATTTTATTTGGTCTTTTGTTGTCAATGCCGCTAACTTGTGAAATCAAGAAATGACGGATCCATCAATGTCAACGTTGATGCTCGTTTTAAAACTGTGGATTTGCAGGTCTCTGTAAACATTGTTAACAAATTTGGATTAGGGTTTCGAGAAGAACGATGTCCTATAAATATATGCACAGGTAATATTGTAATGTTGACTTAAAATCTCGTGTCATAGTAACTCAGACCGTCTGTCTCTTGAAATTACTTGATGTTACTCCTTGTGATTTTTTTTTTTTACTCTCTAGACGACAAGTTGAGACAGCCGAATTATTTTCGTTAAGATAGCGCCTTAATAGCGCCTCCCAGTTATTTTTTGGTGTACTATAAATAAGGATGGAGTCATGTGTCAGAGTTCACGCAAATGAGAAAAGTTCTCTAAGCGACATCCACTTGGGTGTGACCAGAAACGATTATTTTACATTTGGCTCAAGCAGCTCACGACTTCTGGTCTTAGACCAAGTATCGTCTGGATAGCAAAAAAACATCCATTTGAAGGCGAAACATCCTTCCCATGTTGTGCGCTGGGTATGGGAGCCGTCACGTAAAAAAACCCCCCCCAATGAAAAGGACTCAAAATCCCCCGCCGTTGTAAACTCGGCTATAACATAGTAAGTTTAAGGAGAAGCTTTGAGTTATTTTTGAATTACTAATGTGTTTTATGAGCAATTTTGTTCTGTTAAAAATATCTTATACTCTGACATTATTGGCTAGGAAACCATTAAGGGAACGGTCAACGGTATTATGGTTAGTATATTGAGCTTTGGTATTAACAGGATTGCTGCAGAAAGCGATGAGCTCCGTGTTGCTTGAAATTAATTGACATGTCTTACAGAACTTCTAAGCTGCAGCTAATATCGGTAGGAGTCCACATTTATGATACTTTTCTACTATGTATTAGTAGTTGTAGCTTTGAGATGATTTACAAAGCTTGCTAAGCTTGAACTCACATTATCACGCATTATCAGCCAGACGCCGCTGCCGTTGTTTTAATTTAACCTCAAATCCCTTTGCAAAGTACGTTTTGTACAGTTGCGCAGCTTAATTATGGTGTTAGTCTTATTTTATTTGAACCGATAATCCGACAGATTTATAACAATGGCAGCTACTATGCAAGCATGCACAAATAAATCTTGGCGCTTATATGACATTGTTGAACTTTTGTGCTATTGAGCGTTATATAAAGTAGTCATATGTATGTATGTATGTATGTGCTTGTGTCTGTTTGCGTGTATGTTATATATATTTAAGAATATTTACGGCTCAGCCTCTTCTTATCTAACCTATATTGCCCGGAGAGTTAATTAAATTTGTTTAATGAAATATTAAATGCACAACACAGCCATAAATATGACACATGGATATGCATAAGTATGTACTATTTGAATGTATAGTACTTATATGTATATTTGTTTATGCTTACTTATATAAAGGTGGCTGTAAGCGCATTGCTCTATGAGGAAGAGGCAAGTTGGTACTGTTGAAAGAAGTGTGGTACCACATGAATATTCATGGACGCTAATGTGCTAATACATACAAATAGATACACATTCATGTATTATAAATTATATATATACACATATGTACTTACACATGTACATACATATATATGCAATGTTAATCCGCATCCACCTTGGCTTGCCTTACTAACCACATGTGTACATATTTGCTTGCGGTATCTGGCGAAGTAATGTACATAGAAATGTATGTAAAACAGTCGTGTGGAGCTTCGACGCGCCTCGCCACGACACGACACGCTGCAGCCTGTGGCAGCTCCCTACCAGCGCTGCTCAACATGCAGCATCAGCACAGTAGCTGTTGGCCAATATAACACAAGTGCATGACAGTTTAATATTTAAACAGAAATTAAGAACAAAACAACAGCGGCAATAATAAAAACAACAAAAACCAGCAATCATTATAGGAACATTACAAAATGTGGCAGAAGATGAGTTGCACCATTTACTGTTACTATTTGCCCGAATTTGTTTGCAGACTCACGGTGTTTGTGCAGCAGCAGCAGCAGTAGCTTAGCCAAACAGACTGACTGTTAGGTGCATAGTTGGCATGTAGCAAACATACAGACAAGCAAGTAAGCCCAACAAAAACATTTAATGCCAATGACAACAGGTAACTAACAAAAACAACAACAGCATACAAATAGAAATAATTATAAAAGAGAACAATGACAATGCTTTCATGCAAATAACGAACTTTCTTCACACACGCACACACACACACACATGCACATGCACATGTGTATGAGTCTACATACTTGCAACAGCACTGCATGGCATTTTATCTGCTGCCACTTGGCTTGAATTTACTTTGCCTAATCCACAGCTAATTTAAATTAGACTACCGCATCATGTTGCCACACTAAAAAACAACAACAACAGCAGGAATAAATATGCTATAGAAAAAAGTCGAAAAACAACAAAAAGCACACTACAACAATGGGGTTAGACATGAATACGCTGTGACATTTTACGAGCCGAGAGTAAATACGCGTAGTATTAAGGTAAATGATGGTGAAGAAGAAGCAGAAGGCAAAAAAAAAAATACAAAACAAATTGTAAATATTGCCAGCCGCGTTGGTAGTCGCTGCGGTGGAGGCGGCAGGAAAAATTGTTAGCTGATAGCGTGTGCAGGAAATAATGCGGCGTGCATGCAGCACGGCTCAAGCTCCGCACTCTGCACTCCGCACATACATACTCACGTTTAATATATGTAGATACATGCATAGGCAGACCAGAGCCACCGCCGCTTATGGTAATTGCATTAATAAGTAAAACAACATGCTCGTTGCAGGCTGCTGCTGTTGTTGTTGCACAATCCATAGGTACTCAGCCGCAACGCATTACTTACTTAAAAAAAAAAAAATGGAGAAAAACACAACAAAAACACCTCGCTGCCAACACAATTGGAGCGCAGCGAAACGAGGTAGCAAATAAAGTGTCGGGATCATGTTGAGTGTTTGTTTGCTGCTTATGCAAAAAACGATAAAAACAAAAAGCAATTTATTTGAATTTTCTTTTTATGAAAATAAGCAAAGCTGTTTTCCGCATAAGTTACGAGCTGCAGCGGGCATGCAAGATAAATTTTTATACAGTTAATTTGGTAAATAATGAAAACAGTGTAGATGATTCCTAGGAGAGAACCTCTTCGCAAATATGTGATAAAAGTATGATGAACTTAATTGTATACTATATGGTTACCGTTTTTATTTCAATAAGTGTTTTTTACTTTTTTCTTTCTAGGTTTGTGTTGTTATGTCCTAAGAGATCGTTGGTCTAGTGCACAACACCATACGATCGATCTCGTAACCCAAGCGATGTCTATTTCGTCTACAGTGTAGACTATACACCACAAAGACGAATAAGCTCTTTCTATAACGGTAATGCTTTAAATACATACTTCAGGGACGCTATATATATATTTTTTTGTTATTCCTTCTTTTGAAGTGAAGTTGGTCCACACTTATTGATTATAGTTTTTGTTCTTCATAGCATACCTTGCTATGGAACTGCCTTCAGTAATTTGGAAAATAATAATTTCTCGCTCGAAACAAAGTTCCTTCTTTTTGAAGCAATCGTCGTATATATTGCAATACAATTTTACATCGTAAGCGTGGATTCTACTCTGAAATCATAACTCTAAAATTTCTTTCCTATTTTAATACAGGTAATTCTTCTTCAGCCAACCACATTTATTTCAGAAATTTTCAGTATTATTTTTAAATAAAAAGCCGTCCAATTGTAATTGAGTATTAAGACAAGGAATCGACTGGAGAGGTGTAGCATTGATACTCCATTATCTTACGAAATACAAAAACTCGTTTTTAAGTCTATATTGTCCTCCACTCGATCTCCAATATTCCAAAGCATTAGTTCCAGTTATCGTGATAATATTCCCAAGAACACTTTTTGATTCGAAGCATTGTATGGTAGCTAGGTAGGTAAAAGTGCAGCGCCGTTGTACATATTATATTTCGAGCTCAGTTAGCACTAGCCATTTTGATGCACTAGCCGTAGACCTTTTTACCTATCACTTCATCTCTCGTTAAAACCATTTTGTGGTATAAGCATATCGGAATGTTGTTAGTTGACATCCCTTCAAGGTTTGATGCTTGATGAATTCCTAGTGTTCTTTATCGAATCTGCGATAGATCTGGGCATTCACAAAGAAACTGGAAAATTGTTTTCTTATTCCCTACTAGTTCGCAGCCTCAGCAGATGCTAAAGCTTAGTGCCTTTTTGCAGTTAAGGACTATGCCGGGGGAAGCAGAGGAAGCGGAAGACCTCCACTCCGTTGGAAGGACCAAGTGGAGGAGGACCTGGTTGCACTTGGAATATATAATTGGCGCCACGTAGCGTAAAGAAGATACGACTGGCGCGCTGTTGTTAAATCGGCCATAATCGCGTAAGCGGTGTCTACGCCAATCAAGAAGAAGACAACAAGGCTAGAAATCCGGCTATATATTGTTGCTTTATGTAAGTTACTTTTTTGTTCACTGTACCTTTTATTGTTTTATAACTTTTTCCTCTGCTGCGATGTTGCTCGCTTGGTTACAGTTTTTTAAGTGCTCTACTATAATTTGACTTTAATTAAGGTAACCTGCTCCATAGGCTTATAGTTGAGTTTGAGTTGTTGTTTGTTGCTGTAATGCTGGATCATTGCGAGTCGTGAGTTTTGGCGGGCAAACCGAGCTATGTGGGTGTCGTTGTTGGTTGCAGTGCTGGCCAATGAGCTAACGCCACGCACATACTGCACATATCGAGTACTTTGGTAAAGCTTTAGTGCGAGAATTGGATCAACTCAAATTATAGGACTATGATTGGTGTTATATTTTGTTAACTCTCTGTTGACCAACAATTGCAGTTTTGATACCTTAACTTGTATATTCTCGTAGCTATTCAATAGTGCTTAGCAGCCCTTTTCTGTGCTCCATTTTGAGATTGTCTTCCCCTATAAAGCCCTTCTCCATTCTCGTTTAGAAGATATCATCATCTGGAAGTAACTACTTAAATCCAGCTTTGGGAGAATGTACTCTGATTTAATTTTTTTATTCTTATTGCAGAACATGATGCTATTTTGTGAATATAGATGTTTATGGGTAGTTGATGCAAGATCACATTAAGCGCATTCTGACTTGCGGCCAGCGCTAAAGAAACAATACAACATCAGAAAAGTAAATAGAATACAAAGAGAAGTGTGTGCAGGTATTACTGGGGCAATCAATGTAATTATTGTTCTAATGACATGATTACACTAGGTTTATGGCTCTAATTCCTGTTTGCGACTCTCTTGCAAGTGTAGTAAGCCATAGAGGCTTTTTTTGTTCTGCGAAGTGTCTAAACACGGTCTCAGAATTCTACTTTTTCATAAAAAAATATTTTATTTATGTTTTGAGATACCTTTCTTATCAGACGATTAGTTTTTTTTTGTCTTGAAGTGCTTGAGAACCATAATGAACCCATTTTAATCGCATAACCAACTTAGCTGTGTTTTTCTAATTTTCCACACGTAACATATGTGACCAAACAGCTCTTAAGCCCGGTAAAACCAGAGAATATTCTGAACAGAACATTGCTACCAAATTTACATATACACATACATATATGCATATATGTATACAATCCAGACGATTCGGTTTCTATTTGAACACCTTCTAGCTTAAGCACAAAGGGTTCAAGTGGGAAGTGGAGCTCTGCCACATATGCTCGGTTAGAAAAGAAAAAACTTACGACAGACCAAATATTTGCCGTTGTTCGTACATATGCGTGACAATTAATATAAAACATGGCAACGGAAGAAACAACGGAAAGGTGCACCTACAACAGCAAGCAAACAAAGCACACGAATTAGAAACGAAATAAACAAGCACTGTCAGAACACTTGTGGTTAAACACAAGCAACAAATGGTAAAGGAGTTTATAGAAAAATGGCTAGAAAAAAACGCCGAGCACGAAATGATCGCGTTATTGCAGTTAAGTTTGGCCGTTTTCCGCCTTTTCATAGGCATATAATTTCTTCTTTTCGTTGGCTTGCCTGCCATTGGTATGGTGACATAGTTGCCAACAATATTCACATGTGCTCCACGTTTGCATGCCACCGCAATACATTAGGTATTGGCGCGGCGCTCGGATTAGACGACCGTCGATGACATGTAAGGTGTTTGTGGCACTTTCTATGGCTTCCTGAAAAGCGCTGCAATGTCGAGAGGTTAATGGTTAGTCGGTGGAACGACTCATCACAAGTTTAGTAGAAATTTACACCAAGAGATAATTCCGCAAATATTTCGGAGCTTAAGCCCTTGATCAAGAGAACCTTATCATAAGTGTAGATTTTGATAAGAAAGGAAGGAATGAAAAGTGTTTGGCATCTTCTCTACTTGTGCTCACGGGATCTGAGATTCTTGAGAAATTTATGACTTCTTAACTCGGCTTCTTGGGGAAGGTAAGAGAAAGAACTTTTTCTGATGTCTGTTTTCATACTAGGCGCTCTCTGGACGGGTTTGAAGGTGCGGAGCCTCAGATTTAAGAACACAGGTGTCTTTAAACTATTAATGAGCTCCTCAAAAACCGACTTGTAGCAGTGTTCCCAACACTGTTGCTATTCTAGATCTGTCTGCCAACCAGAACGTGACCCTAATAAATAAGTTTTAATGCGAGAAAAGCCGTTTACAGGGTGTTAACCTCGCGCACAACGCTCTGCTATTCTAATTTCTTCGTCTTCGCCGCGCTGTCTACGTAGCTAAACAGTTGTTGTTTATTTATTTTTAACATTTTGTTGAATAATTGTTTTACAGCAATGCAATTGTTGTTATTGTTGTTGTTTTTTTATATATGGTACCGACTCCAAACGCTTTAAAGAATAAAGTGTGCTATGCAGTGCAGTGCAGCGGAGAATGCAGACACGTTGCGGCGGCTTTTTCAAATTCCTGCAACGTCGTTTTTGAGCAAGTACAACAACAATGCCAATGATGAAAGCCAACGCTGACCATACGACAAGTAGCCACGGCCGGAAAATTATAAGAAAACAACACATAAAACAGGAAAGGGAACAGGAACCGGCATGCGACATGCAACATGCAATGCGCGACGTGCATGCAACATGCACCGAATAACCGCATTTGAAGCGAGCAAAATGCAAATAAACTAAATGTGGGAGAATTCGGTGTTTTCTTTGCGCTCTTTTTTTTTAATTATTTCATTTGAAGACGCAGCAAAAAAAGTGGCTGCGTTGACAAAAGTGGCACGAAGCAAAGGGTTGTAAAACTTAAAGGAAATTAATTTGAATAACCGAAAAGTTGCATAAATTTCCTTTGACGAAACGTTGCAATGTGAAAATGTGCTAATTTGAATAAACGTTCTATCTAGCCAAAATACGTGGCATGCCGTGCACCTGCTGACAAAAGCCTTGAAAAAGAAAGCATTTAAATTTGCATGCTAAGCGAAAAATGCCGAAAATTCGTTGCCATTTTGGCCTGTCACAACACTTCGCCCACATTGCATGCCACTTGCCGCCACATTTGTGTTGCCACATGTACGCAAATCAGCTTCTTAGCTGACTACACCCACTTGCATGCGCGCATACGTGCCGCGACGTAAGAACAGCGATTCGTTTTTAAATTATTCACGAACGGCTGAAACGCTCCACATAAAGCACTCGCTTCGTTTGGCTGTCAAATTCTGTACTGACAAGCTCCTTCTCGGATTTCCGTCTAAATAGCGTGTCAGTTATCAGCTCGCAGTGCAGCCCAAATAATGAAAATATGCCAACTTATTTTCCATTAGTAATTCGTGCATTCGTTGTGTGGTTGTGTGTGTGTTTTTTTTTTTCTTCTTTTGCTGTAGTTGCATATTTAATTATTTACCTCATTGTTATTTTTGTATACTGATCTTAACTCGAAAGTTGAGTTCCCATAACTTATCTTTAGAGTTTTGTTAGCAAGAAGTTGGGTTCCTGAAAGCGAAATATATTTTTATTATGTTGAACTGCGACATCTTATCAAAATTGGACGCAGAGTCTTCAAATTTCATGTATTGAAATGAAATTCGAAAGTTCAATCTACAAAGCAAACTTAAAGAACCTTAAGTCCAACCAAGATTGTCGCTGTTTTTAACAGATTTTATCTTTACTTATAACCTTCGGTAAGCAGGAGTCAAAGACCTAAAACCAAGTCTAGTACATTAATCAGCCTCGCGAAACTAAACTAAAACAAACACAAAGGCGGTGTTTAAATACATTCGTAAA
This sequence comes from Bactrocera latifrons, assembly GCF_001853355.1. Lineage (NCBI taxonomy): Eukaryota > Metazoa > Arthropoda > Insecta > Diptera > Tephritidae > Bactrocera > Bactrocera latifrons. Next base: position 895,560 of record NW_017537046.1, read on the forward strand.
CTATCATGCTCGGAAATAAATTCATTCTTCAGAGAAGACATATTCAGTATTAAACAAAAATTACCATCCTTGCTCGAAGAGCTAAAAAATTATGTGAAAAGACCATTTCGATGAGAATAAATGAAATTTCTTGTTTCGTAGTTGAATCTAATGAGATCTGATTTTTAGATCCAATATTCAAGGGAGACATGAATTTTCTAGTGTTGCTGGCTAAAATCGCTAAAAAACAAAGTATTCCAGACCTCAAGAGCACAGAAAACAATCATTGGAATTTTAGAGAAGCTATATTCACGGTCTTAAACGACCATCTCTGCTTGAAGAGATAAAAAAAGTGCACGCACATGTCTGTCAGACCTCAAAAGCACAGAAAACAATAAATGAAATTCCGATCTTATCTCTTGAACTCCGAACTGAATCTCATATAAAATTATACACGTGTTGGGAGGGCGATAAGATCTCGTAAGCTATCAACCAGTAAAGCGTTTGCTCTGAAAGGTCATCACACTGGTATCAGTGTTCAATACAACAGCTTTGAGAACTAGATGAAGATCTGTATCAGAAAACCCGTGGTAAATAGTAGCGGTATCGAAAAGTATAGGTCCAGAAATACTGTTTCCTGACAGAACAAGTTCCGAAGTACCATAAAAATGCTTGTTCTTCTTTATTGGCTTAAAATAGCATTTAACTACCGAAAATTCCAAACTGTCTGCCTCAGAGCTTCACAAGCGAACCCTTTGACAATCTAACAGATGTTCTTCAGCAATTTCCTTTCAACACTCAAAGCCTTTGTTCTAAGTTGCAAATCGAACAAAATTTATTGCAATTTCGAAAGTGTCTATGTATGCAAGTGCAATAAATCTTCAACTTAAAGAGCAATTTGGCAAATTAGCAATAAACACTCATTCGAAAATAATAAGAACCAACAACAAATTTGCATAGAAACATCTAGATATGTGCCGGTGATGCGACAACGCTTGAGACAATGCAATGCGGAAACCTTGTTTTCAAAATGCAAAATCAGTATGCGACTATCGCCAAAGTAATTCATTACAAATGCAAAACGTAGCGATCTATAATGGACGGAGAACGCCGAAAAAGAAAAAAATCAGCGCTAATAGCAACATTGGTCAGAATGACAATGACAATGCAACAAATTCAAATGACAATTCCAGCGAAGTGAAGTGTTACAGCAACAACAACAACCAATATACATATCGGTCGTAGCTAGCAAGAAAGCAATAATGATGCTTAGAACTGGCAAATACACGAATTTACATACACATGCCAGTATGTATGTATGTGCATATGAGTTTGTAGGTGTGTCTGTTTGTGTGTGTGCGTTACAAATGTGTTTTGAGCGAAAGATCAACACATAAATAGTCAGAAAAGCAATAATAATAAAAATACATTACCGTCACATTTCGCTCGCAACTAATATCCTGCCCGCGTTGCATGCAACATACTCCACAACATGTTGCATACATGTCTAAAGCGCATGCGTGTTGTTGTGTCTGTTTAGCTTCGCAGAATCATGGCATGGACTTCACACACGCTGCATATTTTCGATTAGATCACAATAAAATTTTCGACTTTTGCATAAACTGTTGGCGATTTGGAGACGCCAAACAACCGACAACAACAGCAACTACATGCAACTGTGGCGTTATAACGCTAGAAATGTGTGGTAGAACAAATGGTTATGCCATTTGCCGAGTACTTGCCGCTTTACTTGACTTGCCACACACTCACACACCGTTGTTGTTGTTGCAACTTTCTAGCTCGTGCGCCACACATTATAAGCAGTCAGCAAATAGAAAATAAAGTATGCGAAATAAAAACACGTAAAATAGTAATAGCCAGCGCGGCAAATGGTCGCAATGTCACACTAAGGTCCGGGCATGAAGTATTGCAAGGTGTGATTTCATCATTCAACGAAAAAGAGTGCCGCACACTTCGGCTCTGCAACGCGAAAAAAAAAATCAACAAAAAAGTCGGAAATCTAAGCCAAGCCATGCAACAAGTACCCGTGGCTGCAACGGACATCGCACGACGAACAAATCGAAACGCCTACGAGCTCGGGCAATAAAGCAAGAGCCAATAAAAAGAAGTCAAGCAAAATCGCCTTTAGTTGAGGTGACAAAAGCTGGCGGAAAATCCATGCAAAGGCAAAAATATGCGCAGTTTGCCGGAAAAAAGGTGGTAAATGGAATAAAGTTACTCCGAAGTGAAAGAATAAACATTTGCAATTTCAATAGTGCACACAGCGGCGACAGACATTCTCCTTAAAGTGCTACGGGCATGATAAATATCACATGGGAACACAAGTTAAACGAAAGGAGGACATCCTAGTACGCTTGGCCTGCGCATGTTGTGGCAAGTTGCTGTGGCACTAACACGCTCCGCACTTCGTGGCACTTTTGGTACAACATTATACAGCATTTTGACCATTTTATAAGCAAACAACACGCACATGTCGCAAAGGAACAGTAGCTTGTTAATGAAATAAGTGAAGTGGAGGCGACAAATGGAGGATATGGTGCTCTAAGATATTAATTCGCTTACTGCTGCAACTTTGAATTCTTAACTGTAAAGTGCATGAGAAAATAAGTTTTTTCGAAGACTTTAGAGAAAGGAACATCTAAGCAGCTGCGTATTTTTCTGGTCTAAATCTTAACTTGATTCACTTCCGTGGCTTCAAAGCATCATTTACCATGAGACCACGATCTAAAACTCCAAAACCTTCTTAGTCTACCTCAAAACTGCAAATTTTTTTCTCTGAGACCGTTTCTATTGTTCCCTTTTGGTAAATTTTTTAACTGATCTGACCTCATCTCATCATTAACCTCAAATTCTTTTACTAACTTGTTAATCGCGGTTGCTTAAATGATGTACACCCTTTAAAGAGTTGATGCACCCCTACAAAAAGTTATATAATGTGACCCTAAAGTACGAACTACGCGACCATTCCTTGGCAGACCCATTTCTTGAAAAGACTTGCTCACGAAAAGTTCAACTCAATAAGGTGATGATGCACTGGTCTATTAGAACGAATTAGTAGTTTCCTAAGTGTATTCCAAATCCCAGTAAAATGAAAATATAAACTTCTGAATGTCCAAAGATCAAAATAAATGTTGGTATAGGTTAGGAGCACCTCCTCCCGCTGGGTTGAAGTATGGAGTACTTAAGTTTCCAACTGTTAATAGTATTGTGATGGCTTCCGTCTCGGAATACCAAGAAGCTTAAAGAACCCCGCGCAACCGCAACTGAAATTGGAAGACTTGTAATACTATGTACATATAATCTTCGTAAGATCTCTAACACCAAACCCGTATATTTTGCAGATTAAATTAAATATTCAAAACAACTCTACAATGTGAGTAGACCAACTTATGTCGGTAGGTCCACAAATCATAGCTGACCGCCTGCGTTGTTCAAAATTACTGTGCGTACAAATGTTTGCGCACTAGACTGCGTGTGGCAACAAACTGTTAGCTGTAGCTATGACGAAGCGCTTAAATGAAGAAAATGCCATGAATGTTGGAAAAGCAATGCGACAGCAAAAAGTGTGTGTGGAAAAAGCTAGACGAATAGCTTATAACAACTCCATCAGCTTCTCCGAGGTTTAATGTCAACCAAGCAACGGCAGTGCGGCACATGCAACACAGTTTTCTTACATAACCGCTAGGCGAGCAAGCTTACTATGAATATGGGCGTAGAGCACAACAATGTTGCTGCTGCAACGGTTAATGCTAAAAATAAATAAAAATGGAAAATGATTATGGGAAAAGGAATGATAGGAGGCAAATTGTAGCAGAACCACTCTAAAACGTATACCATATGTGGAGGAATTGTTTGATTTGATGATCTATTTCAACCAGCTAGAACAATTGATTCCGGAGCGTAGTCGACGATATCGATTTAGGAATAGAAGGCTGTCTGCCGAGGTCTTTTAGGAACCTAAAAGCTTTATCAAAGGTTCTTGAAAGAAGCTAGAACAAATCGTGTTGACACCGGAGCATAGCCGACGGAGTAGATTTAGCACTAAAAGACGGTCTGCCGAGGTTTTTAAGGAACTAAAAAATTTTATCAAAGGTTTCTGAAACAAGCTAGACCAAACTGGAACAAATCGAGTTGATTACGGAGCTTAGTCGACAGAATGGATTGAGTATCGGAAGACGGTCTGCCGAGGTTTTCAAAGAACAAAAAAATTGTATCAAAGGTTTCTGAAACAAGTTAGACTAAGCAGGAAAAAATCGAGTTGATTCCAGAGGATAGACTACAGAATGGATTTAGTAATGGAAGACTGTCTACCAAGGTCTTTAAGGAACTAACAAAACTTTTCAAAGGTTTCTGAAAGTCCGCCAAATTACCAGCAGTGAAGCAGTTTCGCCTTTAGCCAGTGGAAATTTCATTACAACGGGAGAAAGGGAACAGAGAAGAAGTGCAAAGACCTCGAAAATTGATCAAAAAAGTGATGTGGATGATGGAATGCCAATATTAAATAAACTTTCGAGCTTGAGGCCGAATTTTAATTAGGAACAGTTAGGAGCGCCTCATAAGGAATCATCAGTTGAGAATATTTTCTAAAGAAATGCGGTGATCCCATCAAGAATCACCAACTGAGAATATTTTCTAAGGAAATGAGTTGGCAAATCGTTATCCTCCTCCTGACTCTCGGACTCAAAAGTGACTCACTTCCTCCACCAAATAATGTCATCTACCATTATTAATTGATTTAACTTACGATTTTTAATAGGTGGAGTAAGCTGTAGCTATTTTCTGAGCACTCGCACTACATTTTGCGACCAGCAGCCTACAGTCTATGCGCACAAACATGCGTGCGACGGCATTCCGGCAGTAATGCTTGATAACAGCCATTACTTCAATTCTCTGACATATTGTACGCGATGGCTGTGGCATGCAACACGGTTTGCCGCTTGCGGTAATATACGTTTGTGTATGGATGGATGTGTTAATCTATAACAACCGTTTGGCGACAATGATGTGCATTTTCTGGCTGAAAGCGTTTGCTGCCACACGCGCTGGCGCTAGCTGAATAAATAGCCTGTTGCAACATGCATATTCATGTACTATACATGTGATTGAGTGTACGCCCATGCGTGCGACATTTCCCTGACAAATGAGTAATGGTTACAAAGGCAGATTTATGGCAAGTCATAATGTGGCAGCAACATTTATCATTGGGTATTTGGCGGCGCGCGCTAGACAGTGAAAAGGAAGAGGAGCGAGCTGTGCGGCAAGCATATGTGCCGCATATAGTAAAATTATAACGGCAAAAGCATTAATAATCACATTTTTTATAACAAAAGTGGTGTTGGTGCATCAGCGCGCGCGCCTATTAGACGCAACTAATCTTAGAAAAGAATAGTTTAAAACCGAATGAGGAAGGGGAAATCGAAGTGGCGTTCGAAGTGGCAGGAAAGTAGAACAAGCCGTTACTGGGCACTAGAGGCACGTTCTAGCCATGCTTGGGAAAGTCTACATATTAGCGCTCGACATTATTGCAACCCAAAATGACAATAGCGGTGACGACAACAATAGCAGCAACAACAAAGTTAACAACAAAGCAACAACAACAACAACAACAAAATATGTTGCAACAAATATCAGCAACGAGTACAATAAATCGTTGAACATCAACGAGTATGCCGCTGTGTTGCACAGTTGGCTACTCCTGTGGAAAGGAATTGACAAGTTGCAACCTTACTACCGGCACTTTGAGTTAATTACAAGCGACTTGATAATATTGTAACTGATGCGAATGCACAGAAAGTTAATATATTGCGCGAAACATACACACGAAGCTTAGCTGTGTGTTAGAACTCCGTTGAAAGGCCAAGCAGGCGCATTGTGTGCCGCATGCAACCACGGTTTGTGCATCTCCTAGGCGTGGTGGTATATACTATATTTGCAAATATGAACTTTATGCTCTAGTTTCTTTATTTAATGCGTGTGGCGTAATATTAAAAGTATTACCCCATGCGGCCATTCTCTCTCTCGCTGACGACCTCACTGCGTCAAAGTTTTCTGCTGCCCGCTAAACATCTAACAAATTCTATGGAATGGCATTCGTTTAGTTTCTAAGAAGCGTTTGGAACTCCAGTGGCTTTCTGCAATTGATCGAGGTAAGAGTATATACACTCATATATACTCAGCGCCTCCGAGGACATCATGCTAGGTGTGTTAATTGCTCTTACCTATTCACCGCTGTTTTGCTGATGAATCTGCCACTACTTTCAGTTGTTCTACATACAATATTATGCTTTGTTCTTTTCCAAGTTGTAAGCAGCATGTTGCAGCAACATGTATTATGCCACATTATTGTATGTAATAACAACGGCGTTGCATATGCTGTCATTTTGTTGCATATTGCCCTGCAGTGGTATGAAAATTTATAGCAGGCTTTGCTAATAGAGTCACATGATCACGAAATTTTACATCTTTAACTGTAATACGCGAGTATGAGAATTACTGAAAATATCTTTCAGAGAGCAGGAGAGTAATTCGAGTAATTATACTCCCAGATTTCTGGTCGTTCATTGGTAGGGCTCTTAGTTTTTCGATGTAATTACAGTCGTTTAAGGAGGACATCTTCAAGATAAAGATAACTTTACTCTCCTGAAGGGGGTACAGATCATTGAAAAGCTGAGAAATCTTGGTCTTACTCAGGTTGCGACAAAATAATGAAACACATCTTACAGTTCTTTACAATCTTACTAGTTTTCCAAAAAAAAAGTAGTACTTTTTGTATTGGTATAAAAAAATATTTTTAATAATTCCACATAACATAAGTCCGTACTTCAATATACCTTCATTCATGTCCTTTGACCCGTTGCTATTTCGCATTCGAAGAACAAAAGCCATAAACTCGAACTTAATGCCACCAACTAAGTACAAATCGAATTCGAACAATGGCGGCGCAACTTAAAATATTTTAATTACACCAAACTTCCCGCGGAAAAAAAGCCGAAATAAATAAATAATAATGCCACACAAAAACAGAGTGGACCCCAAAAAGCGACCGCAAAGCGATAACAAACAAAAAGTTAAACTTTCGTAGATAAATCATTTTGAGCAATGTCAGAATTTTGTGATCTCATGATAAATTTGGTCGTCTCCAGCTGCGCAGCGAAGTGGAGCGCTTGCTGAGGAAGCAGCAAAGCAGAAGAAGACGAGCAGCGCATAAATGGCAAACGAGCATCGACAGCAGCGCAGCCAGTGAGGCAATACACTGGACGCTGAGCAGGAAGCTGACTTACGCTCCACATGCCAGCGGCACACCCGCGTGGACTGCGCACTGTTCTGTGCCTTTTACCAATTTTCAAACTACTGATCTACAGACGCTGCCGTTAGGCCACAAGCAACAAATGTAATTAGTTCAAATCTCGGCTTCCCATACACTTTTTACGCTGCTTCGATTGCTGCTGATTTAATTCAATTCTCTCTTACTTTCAACGAAATTGTCATTCGCATTTAATTGCGAGCGATTAGAGCGCTGCGCCGTTAATGATTTATGATCGGCGATGTCTGTTTCCGTGGTAATTAATGGCAATTATGACACTGGTATTTTATGGGAACCTGTTTTTTTTTTTTTGTTGGAGGAAAATTATTTTCTGGATGAAACGTTTTAGTAAAAGTATTCAAGGTGGTGAAAAAGTGAATCAATCTCTGTTTTTGACTTCATTATTTGTGGATGATAAAAACTCTATTTTGATATGTCCACTTTGAATAAATTTTTTATCGACCTCTACATTTTTTCTGTAGCACTACATGCATGGGTCGGTCTTGGCCGAGAATACGAAACTTCTCCAGTTACCTCTAACATTTAGAGGTCACTCCAGTTGTACATCCCAAGTGTAGATAGGTTGCTATGTACTTATTCCTTCCATTGAATGCGGTGTAATCCTTGCTTACCCTGTCTACACATGGGTCTGAAGTCGAATGAATATTTCGCTGGAACATCGACTTCCATGCAAACCATATGGCCTAGCCAGCGTAGATACTCATTGAATTTTACTTTGCTTATATGTATATCCAATCCGTCGTAAAGCCCACACAGTTCGTGGTTCCATCTTCTTGGATATTTATCGCCACGCGGACCGCTGCAAAGCTTTTGCGAAGGACAGTTCTCTCGAAAGCTATAAGTGCTTTCTCAATTTAAGTCGTCATCTTTCATGTTTCTGCGGGAATAATAAGAGATTTTTAGTGTGAAATCTTTAACCGTCGAGAGAAGAAACCGTTTCTAAAACCGATGGTAAATCCACTGTTTTTGGATGGTTTAGATCAGCACAACAGTGATGTCAGTATCTTTCTCTCAATAAAAGAAAAGGCTCAAGAGAGCTTCAGTGGGGTACTCGAAGTTGTTGACCCTCCTTTCATCAATGTCACACCACCTTCGAGCATTATATTTTCATTAATTAAAAAGAATGAGGAGTCTGTGAATGGCATTCGATCAATAAATTTAGATTATGCACATTTGGCATAGTAGACTAGTGAGTGGTTTCAAGTTCTCAAGAGAAGCAAAGCTCTGTTTAAAAATCAATAAAATATCGATAACATTTTGCTCCGCTTAGTTTTTTGCCTAAGTTGAGAATTCTCATGGACAAAATCATATTTCAAAAAAAAAAAAAAAAAACAATAACACTTCAGCTCAGACACGAAATGCGCGCGAAACTCCTTCATCAGCTAGAAAGTATATAAAATACAGCTTTCTGCTATTCATCGCTGCATTACATTTCGTCTCAGCGCAGCGCATGCGTAGAATGAGAAATCAAAATTCTGCCGTTAATGATTACTTTAATGATGCTGGCGTTACGAATTTTGCCAGCATGAAGTACATAGCACATATAAACATGAAAAGCAGCTAGAAGCAACAACAACAAAACCACGTAACATGCGAGCCAACCCCACCTCTCCCGCAGGTTCAAAACTTCGGGCACTTGACGGAATGCCAAGAAGCGTGATACAAAAGTTAAGAAACGCCATGCGCTTGTGTTAGTATGTATGTGTGTGTGGAAATTGAAACAATAAGTAATAACAAGCAATAAGATGAACTAATCTGGCGTAGAAATTGTTTATAGAATAAGTCATTACCAGCAAAAAAGTAGCCGAAAAGAGTAGCCATAGACGTGGTAGTGGCTAATAGCGGCGCTGTAGTCGCGTTGCTTAGCGGAAGAACAAGAAAGCGAAACAGCGGGTGAGCGCGACGCGGCATAAATCGAAAAATACGCTAAACAATAGAAAAATCATTAATTAAATTTTTTTCCCGAAAAACTGGCCATGTAAGACACAATCGGTGGCAGACGCGGCGGCAGACAGCAGAGCGGAGATATTTGTTCAATATCAGCACATATTGTTTTAAATTTTTTTTTAATTTTTTTTTTAATTTTTTTTTTTTTTCATTTTTACCGAGCACTAAAGCAAGATGCGGCTCAAATTGGAAGTCGAAATTTTTATTGTTGTTCAAGGTAATGAAAGCATTTAACAAGCAATAAAATCATATGATGCTCAAATAAAGCAAGGAGAAAGATTAAGTTGGAGCGAAAAAATCACTCGAATTTTAATATTGAAAAATGCTTATGAGTTTACAAACTAATTATTCAAAGTTTTGGGCTCATATTTGTGTTACGAAATTGCTGAAGGCGCACGTTGTACGGCGCACAACACTGTGGCGGTCTTTGCGCATGCGCAGCGCGCACAAAAAAACACGCTGAGAAAACAAAGTCATTATTGGAAAATTATTATTGGCACAGCGTGGCGCCGCACTGGCTGAGATAGTCCCTTACCTTGTAGTAACTGCTGCGCTCTCTATATCGAAGGTACTCTCTCTGAAGTCTGGCTGACTGTCAGAGCGATGTTTTCAGGTGTCAAATCGTTGAATGGATGCCTCAGCACCGCTCATTTATCAAAAATAATGATTTTTTTTGAAAAATTACTTTATTAGAGCGCCGCTTTCGGCAAGCGGCCTATTCGCCCGGCTAAATTTGCTTTGTATTCGCTTTGTTATTGTTAATGGTTGCTTGCAGGTGCAATTGGTTAGGCCTTTAAAGGAAATCGTACGTGTAAACGATGTGCTGATGAGTGCTTTGAGTGGCCAACAGGCCGCCTCTTCAAGTCTCATCATTTAAATATGGGGAAAATGAAATGATTCAATCTAACAACAACATCGTTATTCGGCGCTAAAAAGTCTTTAATCATAATTGTAACGTTGTTGCAGTTTCGGCTACGTATGATGTAGCCGATTATATAATATCGAAACTAAAATTAATTATTTTTACGCCCGAAGCACTTTCCTTACTTTCACTTAAAATTGGTCTATTTTAAATCGTTATAAACCAAAATGTGTTCAGCGTTTACTTTGCCTCCAGAAAAGTGGTGTCACTCTCTTTTACGTAGTCGATTGTATGATCCAAACAGCTAACCGCAAATATTTCGCTTTCATGTTTATGACATGGAATACTGGATCACAGTTAGTTCAGAGGTCATATCATTAAGGAAAAGTTGTTACTTTGACCTGTTTTGGAAACTTCAGAAGGAGATTTGAGTAATCATGAAAAGAAAAGCAAAGAGATGCGGAGAGCATTGGTGATATGAGCCTGTTATTTAGGATTCTCGAAAGACTCGAAGAGTATGGATGACAAGGGCCTGTTACCAACATCAGCATAGGAAATTTTGTTGTTAGCTTGGAGTTCATTGCTTTAGAAGATGCTGGTTTTCATAACTAAGACATTTTTTTATGCTGGAATCCACATTAATAGTATTAACCATTCATTTTCTAAGTTATCTGTAAAATAAACTATATCTGAAGAACCTATAAATTTCCATAAGCACCTTGACAATTTCGCATTAGCAAAACAGGAAAATAAATAAATAAAGGAAGGGTTTGCGGCTTTGCAATAAAAAGACTGGCTCATTTAAAATTGTTTGTTGCTCTGAAGTGTGTGTTGGACTAAAGTAAACATTTACAAGCAACTTTATCTACACAAAGCTAATATCGATTATCTGAATAGCTTTAGCGAAGCTCACTCATAACTTAAATATTATATTTGCAAACAAAAACGCCATCACTGATAAGGCTCATACAGCCACTTGAAGCATTGGCGGAACTTGTCTCACTCAATCTGACTCAGTCTAAGTTGTTATGCTCACAAGCGACTTTATCTTCAGTCAACTGTTGTTGCCGCCGGTCAAACATTATGCTTTGTGGAAACGCTCTAACATATTTTATTATTTACTTTGTTCTTGCCTCTTTTTTTTACAACTCTTTCGAGAATTTCTTTATTTATTTTGCTTATCTGTCAAAAGCAAATCGCAAGCGCATCATTAATTATATACTTAGCGGCACTTAAGGGAGTTAAAAAATTAACGGAAATATATGCGACAGAAACTCGTATGAAAAGAAGAGTGATAATAATACATAAAATATTAAGTCTACATATATACATATATTTAAGAGATTTGTCAAAAGCGTTGCCAGTTTGTTGGTTGATGGCTTGAATAGCCATGCGTAAGCCAATTGGACCATTAGTCACTCCTCCCTCACTAATGGATGCGTGCGAGCTAGAAAGCGGGAGAAAGTTATGCGAATCATTAATTGACAAGGCTCACTCTTAAGGTTAACTCTTGGCAATAGACAAATGTATCAAGTTTCTGAACTTGTGAAACACTAAAGAATAATATGAAACAGTGAGATCTTCGACTAAAAACACACCTCTAGAGATGATAAGACACAGCCTTAAGGTTAACTTTTAGCAATAAACAAATCTAACAACATTCTGAACTTGTGGAACACTAAAGAATATTGTAAATAGTAAAATCTTTAGCTGATAAATATAGTTTATATCTTAACTCTTGGCTATAAGAAAATATATCAAGAATCTGAACTTGTGGCACAGTAAAGAATAATGTGAATCAATAATATCTTTCTGTCAACAATTGGATTTGTAGGTCATTAATTCTGACGACAGAAGACTACTTAAAACCTAAAAACTTTGGTCACAACCCAATACATCAATAAATAGCGGGATATGTACAATCCACTGAAATTGTAACTGAAAACTTGTATAGACTAAGGTCAGGCAGTTAGGGACATTTTTCTTTCTAAATCAAAAGCTTTGTGCTTTGTATTTCTTTAAGACAACAAATTTGGTAAATTATTACCTTATTAGGGCTTTAAAAATTGGCTTCGCTGTTCACAAGCTAGTCTATGGTCTTAAGGCAGTTAGAAAGTGGAACTCACTGGGAAGCACTTAAAGTTTGGTTTGATAATTTAATGTGGAATATGGGCTATATGGAAAATCTTTCGCTGGGATGCGCTGACCTTCTTTGATTTGCACGGATAGTATTTCTGTTTCTAAATAGACTAACCCTACCAACCATAATATATCGGTTCTTCTCTAAATAGACCAACTCTTCAAATAACATCTCGTTTCTTTAATATATAATATTTCTACCGAAAAGTGCAAAAAATGCAACGAAAACAAGACAGGAACTCACATAGAAACGCCAAAATTCGAAGTAAATAATAAAACTCGCATGAAAATGTCAAAGCAGCAACAAAAAAAAAAAAAAAGCAAAAAAAAAACGACGAAGCGGAAATCAATGAAAGGGGTAACTACAGACTTAACAACAAACAATAGCGTATACCTATAAAAACCAGACTAGCAACAAAAACATAGACAACAACAACATGCAATCTGCGCTTAGCGCCACGAGATCAAACAGCAGCCCAAGTGCAATCTTCAGCGCAACTACAGACACACAGCGCTGCGCTGGCGGCGGCGCTATGCGATCGGTCGGGTTCACATGAAAGGCATGTGGATGAAAATGCAAAGCAATCAGTACAAACATGTAGTACAATAGCAGCAAAAACGCCTGCATGTACAACACATGTTGCACACAAAGCGAGGAAAACTACTTGTGGAAAAAAATCAGCACATATTTGTAAAAAATTTATGCGAAGTAATAAAGCAGCGATATGGTATATATGATGGAAATACACCAGCGCATATATACATATGAGCAAATGCAATTATGCACTTATGTATGAGTGTGTGTGCGTGTTGGGAGAATTATAAGTAACGCGTATTCAAATTTCATTTCATGCAAATGCAAATAATGCAACACATTGGATGCAGCACAGCGGCATACTGTTCAGATCTTTTCACTACCAAACGTGCCGCATTACGTGAATTATTTGAGGAACGTGTGGCAAGTAATCAGAAACCCACACAAACACACACACGCACACACATGCTTCAATGCAGCATATGTATGTGAAATAAGAATTGGTGCAATCGACGGAAATGCTAATGCAAGCGTGTCGTTACGCTGTGGCATGTGAAAAAAACACACACAAAATCCATACACTAATAACAAAAACAACAAACAGCGCTACTTGGCAGTCAGTTCCGCTGCACTCGCATGTAATTAACAGCAGTTTAACACAAAATTTATTTCTCCATCGACAACTTCATTAAAAATGCTCCGAAACAGGGCCGCTCACACACTTCCCAGCGTGTCCATGCATGTGTATGCGTGTGTGTTTAAGCATAAACTTCTGCATTTGCATATGCACTTAGCTGAAAATGGAAATTAGTACGAAAATCGCGCAACTAATTGCTGTCTCATCCACTTTCAACGCTTGCCGCGGCTGTCGAGCTAGTGAATTGTGAGGGCTGAACGCGTCACTCTTACTAACTATCACCAGTCAATGCCTCTATGTATGATGGAACGTCTCTGTGCATTCAATACATCCCTGATCCATATGGGAGTCAGTGCGCAGACAATGTTTGCACCACGGAAATCAAAGCCTACACGTTCCTTCTTCCTGTATGATAAACTTAAGTTATGCTTTCAACTATTTTTGAAAAACTTTACTGAAAGGGAGTTAAAAGTATAAAATCTGTGTAAATAAAGATATCACGAAACGTTTCTATTTATTAAAATTTTTAAGTACGAAGTCTGCACCGATCATTTCTAAACTTCGCCGCAGCAATATAGTCGGCTGGATGCAGTGAAACGCAGACGAGGAAGGACCAAACTTGTAAGAACAATGCACTTCGGACTACGACAGGACGCCTCTTTATGTCTGCCATCGAACACCTTCCAGTTAGGGAGCTCCTGAAATCATCTCCGTAGGCACCTGCTTGGAGTGGAACTGCCTCACAGGATCATTAAGAGGTCATTTGTCAACTACGTCATGAAACAATATGCCTACCAAACTTTGTACGCAACTAACTTCCGACAAGCACTGACCGCCACTAACAGTGGAGCCATTAACACACCGTCTCCCTGTTGTTGTTATTGTTATACTGAGTTGACAATTCTTGACCGGATAAAAATCAGGGTCCGTACCGGTTACGTAGACTCGACTGCCGTGGGAACGCTCACCGACTCACTCTCAGTGAATGGCGTACTTGGCGTCAAACCGCCACCTATTGTAAACGAAAAGCTCGAGCTACCGCGAGAAAAAAAGGGACCCTTGCGCAGCTTCATTGTGGATACTGTAGCAGGTTAAACTCCTACTTATCCAGAATAGACTATGACATATCAAATATATGTCTAGCGTGTAATGAGTTCTCGCATGACACTGACAACTTCTTTGTTTACTCTGCTAACCCTACTCATCTGACACTCTTCTGCCTTTGATCCGATCCCGTCGAAACAGCACGTTTAATTAGACTACCGTTAGATGACGCCGACGACAATTTAACTAATCCTTTCCGTCCTAATGGAGATTAGGTACCCGTTACAAAAACAACAACGGGACAGACGGAGCTATTTAATACACGTATTTTGAGATATTGCGATCAGAGCAATAAATCTGTGTACACTTTCTTTATAGGGTAAATCGAATGAATGATGGTTTTGGATTCTAAACGCTTTGAAGTCGAAATAAATCGCCTTAAAGTAGACCAAAGGGGGCGTTCAGCCGAATACCAAATGAAATGTAAGACGAGGGACCTCTTAGCAACGTTTGGGAAGTCAGTTGTAAGCTCAAATTGACTCCATCACTTCGATATTATCTTCCCAAGCTCTGGTGGTCCTGTGTATGTGGAAAAGAGAAATGAGAAATCACAGGCAGCTTGATAACGGAATACAGCAAAAAAGCCTGAGATAAGTCCACGGCAAAGGTAGAAAAGCTTTTCCGACTAAAAATGATCTTTCGCTCGGAATAAAACTAGGAATGTGCTACCACTGCTCTTAGTTTAGTAAGCAACCAAAACCCATACTGTTTTCGAAAATTTTGTGATTTCTCAAATTACTTTTCTTAAGCAATTATTTGTGGGCCGCAGGATATTTGCTTACAAGGATATCAATTTGAATGCAATCAACGGCAAATGCACACGTGAGTCGATAAAAACCACGTACGTGCATACGTGCAAACCATTTCTAAGGGGAGGAACGGGGTATTAGTGGTATAACCAAAGCTATTTGCACAAATGCGAGTCCTGTGCGCCGCAGTGGGCAGTTGAAGCATTCACGGAAACCAAATAACCGACCAGGCACCGCGCACTCGACGTTCCTGCTACACACAGGCACTCTGTGTGGACGGTGTCGGTAAGGTGTTACCTAATTGGAGTGCCACAAACACACTTGCGCTTAAAACTACACAGTCAAGTGGGCACGCATGCACTTAGATAGCTTCACGCATGCACTCGAGTGCACTTACAGCGCAGCAACAAAAACAGCACAAGCACCCGTTTGTTCAGGCAGACGGCAGTCAATTGGGGCACTGCATGCGGCTGCAATCAAAGCAAACACAATGCCACACAAATCAACTGAATGTCCGCAACATTTCCGACTTCCTCTTTAAGCGGTGGGCAGACGCTAGGGCTCAGAACAATGCTCTAGCAAAACTTGAGAACAAAAAAAAATTGTTCGTAAACAATTCTGAATGCCAGCTTGACGACAAATTTCTTAATTATGCATTGATTTGTGTTGATTTTCGTATGCAACCACCGCTCTACTTGCCACACAATGCATACTCTACATTTTCGTCAAATGAAGTTGCAACTTGCATGCGTGCATTGTGTGGCAACCACTTCAAATGCGATTTTATGCGTTCAAGAGTGTGTGTGTCGTTTTTGTACTTTGGTTTTTTTCAAATCAATGTGGGCCTCCTTAGCCAATGTGGCATGTAATGAGTAAGGGTATGTGCGTGCATCAAGTGCCGGTTGCATGTTGAATGGCTGGCAGCGCTGACTCGTCGACTCGTCTGGAATTGGAAGAAGCTTTGCAATTGCATTGACAAATTTCGGTTTGAGCTCACTTGCTTAGTCATAGAGACTTTGCCCATATTTCTGTGCAAAGTTGGAGATTTGCTTTTCTTTGGGGAGGGTTATGTACCTAGATATGTTTTCATTGAATTAGTCATGGTCATTAGTCATCTTTCCAAAATTATGTGACTAAAGGGTGCATATCTGCAGTAGTTAAAACTAAGGGTTGTAAATGCAAATTTTTGAAGAGAATATGCAGCGTTCTTGCGTTTCATTTAGGGAAAAAATTATTTCACTTTTCGATAGCGTAAAGGATTGGGAATAGAAATATGAACCGAAGTCTTCAAAAGAGAAGTAAGTGAGTACGAAGAGCTTGAAATGCTGGCTAGCAGGAGTTCAGCCCAAATATTTTATCAGAAGTAAAGGTAGCAAATTAATGGCTTCAAGTCCGGGGACGGCTTCTGGAAAGGAAATCTGATAAGTAACACACTGCATACATTCAAAAATGTTGAGAAAACTCTTCTCGAAACTGCTCTCAGTGCTGCGATGGATGAAGAAAAACCCCGCAAAAACAACCGTGCCACAACATTGTCATCTAGCCACGCAACCAAGGCGAGGGTAAACTAATCCAAGGCGACTTAAGAGCACCAAAGCCGGAGCCGAGGCACATGTTCCCAGTGCCATCAAATGGATACGAGAGTTTTAGAGAGGCGTGACTTCCGCTCCTTAAAAACTATATCGATAAATCCAAAACTGAAGCAAAAAATGTTAGTTGTTGTAACAACAAGCTCTTGTAAGCAATTGAGCACCTTTAATTCATGTTTATTGAAGTAAAATCTGAATTTTGCATGCTTGATTTATTTAATACTTTCGCTTCAATTAAGCAGAAAATTAACAAAATACTTGTGGCACAAAAAATCATTGATTATCATTTATTGAATTTCCCAATTGAATGAAAACGTTCAAATTTCTCATATTCATGCACTCAATTACTGTCTTTGATTAAGCTCAAGCCATATGCATATGCTTGCCGTAAGTCATGTGCGCAAAAGTTGCTTGAAAACATGAGTTATTAAATTCGCTTTGCGGTCAAGTCTGAGAAAATATTTCTGCGGCAATTTAATTTCCATAATTAACCCATGCATGTACATATGTCTCTATAGACCTTTACACACATACATACACGTGTGGACACTATATACGCTTTTATAATCTGAATAAGTAAAGTTTTGGCATTTGCATTCTTAATTACTCTGCCGCACAGTCGCCGCTATTATATTCCATTTTAGCAATAAAATTACTCGCTTTATTATTTTTGATTTAAAAAATGTTTTTAGTTGTTTCCATTGATTTGATTTACAGTTGCAATTCCAACATTTACGGTCAATAAGCAACTTGTTGTGGTGACCTAAATTGAAGTGGTCGGTCGATATGCGTACATTGGGGCAAATCTATAAATTACTCATGCGGCATACTATACCACATACGAGCATAACAGTACTATGTGGCGCGTATGTGTGTTGAGCCTCAGACATGTGTGTGGTCTTTGGAGAATTCTCACGAAATTGAAAGCCACACCGCGCAGAAATCACAGAGAGCTAACAACAAAGCAAATCAGTTTCGAATGATTTGCGCTGAAAGCGAAGGGTGCTTAAATAGTTACTTTTTTTCGGTGTGCGCACAAAGAAAATTAATACGAAATTAATAATATCGAAGGCGAAAGGTCAGTGATCAAAGTGTGAGTGAGCGCGTATGTGTGTGTATGAGATTTCGATTGTGAAAAATTGTTTAAAAATATGCTTATAATCTCAGCAAAGATATTGCTTTATGTGATTAAAACTTGCAAAATGGAATTGCATAGATTCTCATACCTCTCATTTGCGAAGACCCAAGTTTTTTCTAAGAAATGTTTGCAGATATTTTGCGTTTTTAAACTGATTATCTTTAATTTGGGACGATAGAGGATAGCTCCGATTTTATTGAAAAAACTTCATGTCGACGTCTATGATGTGATATAGTGAAGAACCCACGTGACCTTTTTATCATTTGACGCTGTGTGAAATTTTGAGCTGGTATAAAATCGACTCAGCCGCAATATTTGAAAATAGTAGAATTAGCTTAAGTATCATAATTCGTTTCTCCTTGATAATGTAATCAAAAATGGGTGCACAGGTAACTAAATATATCGTTGCAGCAAAATATAAACTTAAATGATCCACTGCCACAGAAAAGCAAGATACATTTATGATCTGGCATAATTATATAACGAATTTCATATACAACATCACAAAATAATATTTCACACCATAAAATCAATATAATCACATGATCACAGCACTCAAAGCAAAGTTAAGTCAGTTCGCGTGATGTCACATTACACAATACAAAAACTAAAAATTATTAAAAAATTATGTAAAAGAAGCATTAAATGCACGATAAAAGCACTAACGTGTTATATTTTAAATCATGTGATCAAAAATTATATGATTTTAAATCACATCATAGAGTAGTAAATATATGATTTATAAGCAGATGCTAACATCTAAAACGGCAAAGCCAAAAAATTTTGATAATTTATAAAAATTCATGATATCACATCATGTCTAAAAAGATCGCATGATGTAATTTAAGATCACATGATACCAAATATAACTATATTGAAAAATAATAATATTATATAAACGTCCCATCACAAATCACATGATATCACAACAAGTCACATAACATCATATGATATAATTTGAGATAACATGTTGCTAAATGAAACTATTTTAACAATTATGAATGCAAATTTAATCACAAAATTGTTCTATGGTAAGATATTTCTTCTTCCCATAGTAAAAGGTCATCACATGTCACAAATTTTTATCTCATTAAAGTCATATATAATCTGAAATAAGTGATGTCACTCTGAAACATTTCACATATAGCTCAGTATCTAAGCTCAAGCAATACAATGCAAAATAAATACCATCCAAACATGCGATGTGATGTCAACTAATGAAAATCGAAATCAAATGATGATCATTGGTGGCTTGAGTGGCATTCTTCCTTTTTTTTATAGAAAAATTTCAAATTATAGCGGATTTCATCATTATTTGCACTCATTTTTGAATGGCTGTAACATTTTTTCGAAATTTAATTTTTTTGGGGGAAATGAAGCTTAAAATCTCAATTTTCCAACAATATATGGTATGGCACAATGTGATTGGTAGCACCGGAGAAATATGACTGCAACGACATCTATTGACAAAATACGAAAAGACTTTTTCGATTAACTAATATTTGAGTTAAAACCCATTTGATCAATATCACTTGATGATCACATACTTAAAGAGGTTAAATCACACTAAAATGCATACTTTGGCATGGCATTAAGCATTGGAGATATTTGTGCATTTCACGTTTTCTTCAAATGGATGACTAACTGTCTGTCTGGCACGTCGCAAACACACACACACACCTTCAACCTAATTCCGGTGTTTGTCAACAAAGACGCAAGCCAAGGCATATGATGCATATTGGCATATTTTGGTGTGTGTGTGTATGTCTGAATATGCAGTTACATGCTTGCACACATCTAAGTATGTCCTCACTAGTTTCGCCTGCCACTTAAACCGAACCTTATGCTTATCGCGGTAATTAATCGTTTCAAAAACACCAACGAAGTGGCGAGTGCAGCAACAGCAACAATAAAAAGCCTATAAAGCAGCGATTACAGCTACTTTCTGGCCTGCAATGCAACTAATGAGCAGCTAAAACCGTCGAAGACTTCTATTGACACCTGCAGCAGGGGAATACCGCGTAGAGACAACGCGCTGATTTCAATAGCAGCAACAACTAGTAAGCTAGCTCGGCCACCTGCATTTGTGTTCATTGTGATTAATCAATTTGCGCTTTATCGCATTTGCATTAGAATGGTATAAAAATTTACAACAACAACAAGAGTGAAAATAAATAAATTAAATTAAAGTCAAGAGCGATTTATGCCGATTGTCTACACAATGGTTTAATTTTCTCCACAAAATCTCTCAATTTCGTTACTCAAACGCGTTAGTGTTTGTTTTTGTTATTTTGGCATTTTTGGTTGCTTCTCTGTTTAGCGCTTGCTTTTACTGCTAATGTTTGGACTTTTATTTTCGAAAGTGTTGCGCTGCCTAAGCTATTCGGCGTTAGTGATAACACTTAAGAAATAATGAAAAGTGTTAGTTTTTACACAAACAACATCCATTAGCGCTCATTAAATTGATAAAACACACGCGAAGTCAGGGAAATTGTCAGATTTAGCCGCAGTTTGAAAGGCTTCTGAGTGAAAGTGATCGATTTCCATGACACCACACGAAGTGATAGGTGGCCGGAATGCTGGAAAATAAATTTTTTTTCAATGCAATTCGATTGTGTTCGATTCTGCTTATCGACGTTTGTAGGCTCGTGCTAATTAAGTTTCAAATTGCGGCATTCACTTTTCGACTACTTTTTAACTTTCCATTGTAAACTAATTTTAATGTTTGTTGTATTAGTTGACCTTACTCTTCAGCGTCTAATATACATATGTAGGTGTGTATGTGTTTGCGCTGCTTGAAATTGTGTAAAATTAATTAATTGGTTCGTTCAAGTTGGAAGAGAAGATTTAGTGCTGGTGACGATAGTTGTTGCTATTTTATTTGAAAATTTTGAAAGCAGTGAAAATCGAGGAAAAGTCTATAGGTTCTCAAAAATATTAAAAAATCATTCCTAAACTTAAATATATTAAGTTTTAGGCCTTCTTCCTCCATATTTTTAGTGCTTCTTCGAAGAAAGGCCATAAACATTCGGTTAAGCAACACCCAACTCAGAGATTTGAATTCATTACTTCGTTTCTTTTTCAACTCAGACCCATATGGATATGGAGATATTCCGATGTTGTTTTAAGCCTCGAAGCTCCCACTGAGGACCCTGTTCTTTATGAATGGTGAAATAGTCATTACTTCGTTATAAGTTCATTTTTTTCTGCCTATATTCGAAAATAAGACCTTGCGAAGGATTTACAAAAATCGTCAATAATTCTTTTTTTTTTTTAGCAGTAGCTAATTGGGCTCAAAATACTGAAAATTAATGATTTTTCGCCACAATTTCCGACAAGTAATTAAACGAATGTGTCAACAGCGCCAGCAAAAATATGTACGTGAATAACAGTAGCGACAAAGCGCCGGCAAGTCATAACCATGAAAGCACAATGGCGCAGCGACATGACATCTACAACAACAACAACAATTTTAGTATATTTCGTGTAGTGTTTAATAAGAAAAAGTGCAGCAAAGCGCCATGCGCCTGGATATGTAAGCACGTAGTTACAGTTAGTAAGCAGTTTAGTGCGGCTGACTTTGCATATTCGCTATTTAGGCTTGGTTCGCTTGACGCCGGCGAAGCGCCTTGCTCAAAATCAATAAAATGCAGATTATGCACAATTTCGAGCAATTAAAATGTGGCGTGCAGTTTTTGCGCCAACTCTTTGGAATTCCAAAACAAAAAAAAAAGTGCTTAAAACCAAGTCAACACACCGGTGAGCTAAAAAAAATCAACATGGCGGTTTAGCCATGCAGTGTTCTTGCTTGAGCTGTTATGTAAAAGTTAAATAATTATTTTTCCCTGTATTTACATTTAATCGAAGTACAAACAAGGCGCGCAAACATATTAGCATGCTAGTCTGCAGTACACGGCTGCAAGCCCAACCGCCGGGCCTGCGCAGTTCCCAGTGAACGTCCGCAGCGTTACCTCGGTAATCTTTGCATATTTCTTTATATTGGCAATTAAGCGCGCATTGTTTGTTGTTTTTGCTGTTGTATATGCAGTTGGCTGTCATGCACTGTCGGTGGGCCGACCAACCGCCACCGCTTACGAAGCTTCTGTAAACTAGCGTATGCTTTGCATGTTACCGAAATCAATGGGAAATGTTTCCGTCGGTTTGTCTAAGTTCATGCTGCTGCCCATATTTATAATTACCCTTGTGATTAATTTGGTACAAATGGGGTTTACGTGAGCGTTGTGGTGCGGTGTGCTTTGTTGTAATACTCCTCACGATTATTAGCGCCTTTTTACTGTCTAAACCCTAAGAGAAGAGGCAATTTGGACATACAGTTGACAGTAAGAAAGCAAAGTGCACAAAATTTAGGGATCATGTGGTCTCTATCGATGTACTTAACGTCCCACTGTTAGTCCTGGGAATCTCAACATTTTTAGAAACACAACGTTCTTAGAAAGATAAAGCTTTTACCATATCTAATCTTCTTCCGAGCTTTTCAACTATGAAATATTGAGCTACTGTTAATTCCTGCAACATACTTATAACCTCAACATTCTTAGAAATATAACATTTTAGGAAGAGAAAGCATGACTCATCCCTTGATCTTCCTTTCTATAGATTTTGAAATCCGGATGACTTTTGATGCCGGGTCTTCTTCAATGGAATGGGTGCTATATATTCAGGTGTGTTTTAGGAAATCCGAAAATTACGAGGAGTCGAATCGAATGAGAACACAGAGGAGTAGAACTTTAAATCGTTGTCAAGATTAACAGCAGATAGCCGGACTGACTCTGAGTTGGGGGCGATAAACTTTAGATTAGTCTTATTCGACTTGCAGTTATCGTAAGTCTTCTACTCACCTCTTTGTCAATATAAATTGGGTAATATTCGACGGAACACACCAAGTTCAACACGCAGTGCAGAAAATATAGCATTAGCTATGGCTGCTGTGTGTGCACGAAGATCGTGAAAAGTCGATTCGGCGCCGATCCCAGCTATTTCGAACGCACGTATGGAATGAATTGGCGCAATTTAATGTGGAGATCTTAAGCTAAAGGTGTATAAAATACAGCTCGTACAAGAACTAAAGCCCCTCGACCTTCCCTCGCTTTAAGAGCTATTAAAAATTTCCAAGATGATAAGCCAAAGTTTGTTCAGCGATGAGGCCCATCTCTGGCTTGATGGGTATGTAAACAAGCAAAATTCCCGCATTTGAGACGAAAAACAAACCGAAGAGATAATACAGCTGCCGTTTCATCCAGAAAAAACAGCGGTTGAATGTGGTTTGTGGGCCGGTGTAATCCTCGTTCCATATTTCTTCAAAATGTTGCCGGTGGGAACGTAACCGTCAACGTGGACCGTTCACACGCTATGATAACCGACTTTTTGATGCATGTGGGGATATGTAAAGTCTAAGTCTTCAATTAAGGCCTTGGAGCAAAGCATAACAACCACCATAGTAATAAAAACTTCGAAGGCTGTGTCCAATAATTCTGAAGCGCTAAACAAAAGTCATGGCCTTTTTTATAATTATTGAATCCGTCCTACGGATTTCGAAGAAGTCGAAATTTCTAAAAATTATGCTCAGACTTAATTAAAAAAATCTTTTGCGGTTGCCAAAAATAACTCTTTAGGAAAGAATTATGATACAATGATCTAAGTCTTCTTTTTTTATTTTGGAAGAAATGTATAATAAAGCACCCAAATTAGCTCTCTAACCTTGCAATGTCAAATAAAAATAGGTCACTCCAACAAATCATTTTTTGACATTAAAAATAAGTGGCAATAAATCGAAATTCCTTATGCGATGACCTTACAAAACTTTTCATTAAAAAACAGATTGTACACTTTTAGTGGTTTTAATACATTTTAGATAATTCATTGCAATAAATTAGTTCAACCGGAAAACCGCAAATTAACTACAACTTTTCGGAGTTTCAAATGAAACACGCAACGAAGGCAATCAAACGAAATTGTATAACGGCAAATAGACGGACAGCAACAAAAGCATAAATATAAATGTAAATTGTGCCAGTTATTCCCACAGCCGTGTCCTTGAGCCAACGCCGCGTATACGCAACTGCTTGCAACCAGCTATTAATTGCGGTACAACAAAGCGTGCCACCTAAGAGCGCTAGCCAAAAGGCCAAAAAGCCATACGCATGCAAACGACGCATAGGTGTGTGTATGAGTGTTGTAAGTGTGTGCGTGTGGTTAAATATTTTCCCACTTCAACGCCAACTACATTGCATTGAAGTGTTTTTAATGACTTTTTAGCACTCGAAACGCGTGCACAAATCAAAAAATCCAACCAATCAACTCAAGTGCACACTAAGGCACGATTGCCATGTTGAAGTAATTAACGGTGGAAGGTCAGCGGCAACAACAGCAGACATAGTCGCAGCCGCAGCAACTAGATAAGTTTATTGTTATTGTTATTGTTATTGTTATTTTTATTGTTACAATATTGCATGGATGCACAAATTATATACAGTTATATAGCCACATTTGTACTACGGCATAAACATGACCAACATTTGTATCTTGGCGTGCTTTTCCATTAAATTTCCTGCTCAAATTTCGGCACAAATTTCGGCACTTGAAGGTGTAGTGTAAACATAAATGAAATATTGCACAATATCCGTATTAAGCAAAATAGTGAAAAGGCGCTTGAAATGTATGCCACAGTGGCAATTGAAGCAGCCAGATGAAGCAGCACGTAAACTTCAAATTGCCGGCGTGAGGCGGCCGGGAAGACATGCAACTCAATGTGAAGCAAAAAAATTAAATAATAATAACAAATAAAATTGTATAAACAATAAGCAAACAAAAGTAGCCATGTCAATTATGAGTGTGGCAAAAAGTTGACACTTGAGTGTCTTCAAAAAATTATTTAATAAAAACAAAGTACTTATTGAACATAAATAAAATTATGCAGGTCAAAACAAAACTTAAATTACCTGCAAATTTGTGTTTTTTGTGGCGACGAAATAATGCGTTCGGCGGCTGATTTTATCATTTTTATTATTTTGGCTTAACCAAAAAAATATATAAAAAGTTCACCGTACAAAAAATATTCAAAAAATTTAATATAAAAAAATTATATTTAAAATGAGCAGCAGCGAACTATGTAAAATATTTATAACTGAATAAACATATTGGCTCACGTTAGGGGGGGCGAAAAAATTTGTAAATAAACCGAAACCCCAAAACCCATCAGAAATAAAAGGGTTTCTATCCAAGAAATATATTCTGGGCAGTCGCTTTATATGTCAGCTATACGTTATTGTGTTCCGATCTATCTAAATTTTTCAGATATTATTGTATTATCTTGAATAATCACCTGTGCTAAAGTTCGTGACGATACTACGGCAGATAAAATACTTTTTCATACAAGCACTTCCGATCGTTCAGTTTGTATGGCAGCTATTTGCTAAAGCAGTCCGATCACAACAATTTTTTCTGATATTATAGCAATGCTTCGAAAAATGAGACAAGCCAAATTTTGAGATACCTCTTCATATAAAAAGGTTTCCCACACATTATGTACTTCTATGGAACATGCCAACCTTCGATGGCAGTTATATGCTATAACGGTCCGGATCAATAATATATGTCGATAGCCAGGTGGCAGTTATGGCAATCAACACACATCGTTGGAGAATGTTCTTAGATACCGAAATTCATATATACTGTGTCCAACCGTTGAACCAGTACGGATGGCACTAAAAACAATATACATACAATAAAACAGTATTAGTATCGACGAAACATGCAGAAAGTGCAGGGAAGTAGGCATGAGAGAGACTCTGGAACAACTCTTAAGTTTCTAACCAGCATTATCTGAAACTTTCCTCAAATATCTAGGAGCTTCGCAGTTCAAGAGACTAGAAGATGTATCAAGATTATATATCAAGTCACTCTTAAGATTCGCAAAAAGCTTTGAAGTCCCATATGACAATTACTTCAACTAAAACTAAGCTGAACCTTCAACTGGCATTATTAAGGAACAGTAGTTTTGCTTACGGTGCGACAGCCGGCCAATATAAACTAACCTAACCTAATGCCATATAATTTGTAATATTTTTATAAACTTCTACGTCATTTTACAGCAATAAGTAAAAAGATTAAAAAAAATTCCTTTGCTACTGCACACCCTAGTACCATACAAGAAAATAATTATATCATCGAATCAAAAGAGCAACCAAGCAAAAAGCCGCAAAAGCGTCTAAACAAGCGGTGGCTCAAGCGCGCATTGATTTAATTAAAAGCAGAGCTTGTTAGCTTGCATTTTTGCAAATTTTTCATCGAGTTTTTTGACTCAGCTACAAATTTTTTGCAAGCAACATTAAGGCTACACAGAAACTGACATCGCCACACCACAACAATAAAATGCATAAAGTGGCATGGAAACACATACATATACGGAAGCATACACTACATATACACTCCAAAGCATATGAAAAATTAATCGTCTAACGCTTGCCATATTTCAAATCGAATCATTGTCTGTCGGTGTGCACTTTTCCACTTGCTGCAGGCACTAGTTTAAATATTTTGTCATTGTTGTTGCTAAAGTGCCCATGTTGCAATTATTCTTAAGTTTTAATTAATCCGGTATGTTGCACGAAGTAGCTTACAATAAATCACATTTATTTGCAAAACCGTTAGAATTGTTATATGCATGCAGGTTTTTATTACCGTTATGACGGTGAACTGTGGCATTTGGTAGACGTCTGCTTAATGCTTGCATAATTAAGAGATGGCAAACTATGTACATACAGGGTGGAGAATTTGAGAGTTTGTTATGATAATTCTAAAACACCTACGAAGTATTAATTCACCCTAGTGTGAAATTTTGATAGAATTGATTTTTTCATATGCCGATAGTCTATAATTTTAGAAATAACATAATTAAATTTCAAGTCTATATTTTCAGTAGTTTTTGAGTTACAGCCCTTTAATGGACAGCTTCTCAGTTAAACCAGCTCCATCAGTTTATTTTTGGACGCATTTTTCTCGAAACAGCGACCTTCGAATTTGCTGCAGTGAAAGCTCAAAGAAATGTGATCTGAACATCATGATTGATTTTTTCAGCATATTCAGACTGAGTCATCTCAAAAAATATTG
The DNA here is from genome assembly GCF_001853355.1 of Bactrocera latifrons. Taxonomy (NCBI): domain Eukaryota; kingdom Metazoa; phylum Arthropoda; class Insecta; order Diptera; family Tephritidae; genus Bactrocera; species Bactrocera latifrons. The sequence goes on from NW_017537046.1 coordinate 922,713, forward strand.
ACTGTTTTTTTTTTAAATACTTTTAAGGATTTAACCATATTTTAGCCTTGACTTATGAAATAAATTAAATTAAATTTGGGTTTAGTAATGAAACTCCTTAGGATTCCAAATTGTGGCTAATGCGAAGTAAGTTAGAGTCGCAAAAAGTGGCGCTCAAACAATTATATCTAAAAATAAATTTCGTCTGTTGTGACAGTAAGTAATCCAGTAAGCATGGTTACGTGATCTAAAGGGGTTACATGGATTTCCTCGAGTAAAAATCAGCCTTGTTTCAACAATTTTTAATCACATAAAAATTAAATATTTTACTAGAATTTTTTACTGTTACAAACATACAAAGAAATTATGAAGTTTTTGGAAAAAACAATTTTAAACTCGGCCATTGCGCCGCCATTGCCGGTGACCCCGCGCAAAACAGATGAGCCCACATTGGCAGCATAATTGAGCATTTCTGAAAGATGTATCAATATCCCCTGAAGACTTTAAAATATTCGTTTTTTTTATTTACAAACACATTAGCTTTGCTCTTTTAAACCAAACCTGAACTACAACTTATAATCAAAAATTAAGGCAGTGTTCGAAATACTATGAAGCTTATATCTACAGTGGAAGCTTTTGACATGTTTTCTTGAACCGATCGATTGAAGAGAAGACAACTAAGCTTCTTTTAGGTACATTATACAAAAAGAGAAACCAACATAATCGTGTAACCATTTTTAATCTCTGAATTTCTATAACGAGTCTGACCCGATTAGCTGGACTATACTATTACGGAATCAGTGACAACTACAATTTGTTGGTCCCCATTAGGTATTATGCTGAATTCACCGTCCCTGCTCCGATAAATTTGTGGGTTCATTCCGGTCGTAGGAACCGCGATGTAGGATAGCCATATCTAAAACTTTATTTTCAAGTAATTTAACATTGAACGTTGGACATATCTCTGCACTTGTTAACTAGAGTCATGGAAACTACTCTGTATACTTAAAAGTTACGCAATTGATAACAAGGGAGTTATTATTCCAACTTTCGACGACAATTTTCTGCTCATCTTGTAAGTTCTGTACAATTTTTTTTTGTTTTTTTTTTTTTTGTTTTTAAGGGCTTACATGGGCTTACCGGTTTTGAAAAATCGAATCTTTTAATTATCTTATTAAATTCTGCAATACCTATAGAATATTGTCCTATGTTTTCAAGTTGATCCGAGTAATAGTTTCGGAGGCACAGCCTTGAGAACTTGTGCGCTCGAGCCTAAGTGTGCCGTCTTAAATGATTTTTTTTCGAAACGATGTTTTTAAAGTCGGATTTTTCGAGAACTCAACCGATCTTTATGAATTTTACAGAGATCTTTGAGATGCAATGCTTAAAGACTTGGATGAAGGTTTTTTTACGTTTGCAACTATTTGAAAAAAAAAAATCGAGAAAATATTTGCCAAAAATCCACATTTAATTTTTTCCCCTTCGTACGAGTTTTAAGGGAAACTTTTAACTAAAATACGTAGCTTTTTACTTTAGATGATCCTGTAAGGAGTTATGCTGTCAATGCGGGCTTTTTTTTGAGCGTGGTCACCGGCAATGGTTCGCAATGGCCGAGTTTACATTTTTTTTTTTCCAAAAACTTGAATTTCTTTGTATGTTTCTACAATAAAAAATTCTAGTAAAAAAAAAAATTCTAGTAAATATAATTTTTTATATGATCAAAAATTGTTGAAAAAAGCCTGGTTTTTACCAAGGGAAGATTGTCAGATCAGACGAAATTTCTTCTTAGATATAATTCTTTGAGCTCCATTTTTAGCGATCCCAACTTACTTCACATTAGCCACAAGTTGGAATTCTAAAGTCATTCCATTACTAAACCCAAATTTAATTTAATTTATTCTATAATTCAAGGCTAAAATATTGTTAAATCCTTAGAACTATTTTATTTGCTCTTTAACTTTTAAATTATTTATAGAAAAATGCTAAACATGCTAAATGCCACAATTAATTTATAATAATTCGCCGAAAATAGTATATTTATTTGTAAACCGATATCCTTTAACGTTACATTTACATTTACAGCACAAATTAAAACAATTCGCAAACAAAAACAAATATTTGCAAATTTGTGCATATTTGTGCATATTTGCACACATACTTCGCAGAAATGCCGCAATTTTCATAAACTATTAAAGTAGCAAAAGCACCGTCAAATAATCAAAAATCAACCAAAAAATAAGCAACAAAAACCAATATTGTTGCCGAAACTCATGTTTCAATATGATTTTACTAGATATTTCGGGTAAATTAACACGCGGCAGCAAGCAGAACATATTTTTACACATATATGGAAATATCTAAAAAAAAATTGTTAATTTACATATATACGTTCTAGCATAAATGGGCCAGCAATTTATTTAATCCAATTAAAAAAAAAGAAGAAAATATGTATTTATTTCTAACACATACACCGCAGTTAACTATAACGGTCAGTTAATAAAATAACAATAACAAATTGCCTCCAAGACGCCGCACCTCCAACGCTGATTTATATACATGCAGCAAAAATCAAACACACACAGGCGTGAAAAAAATTGCAAACATGAATAAACACAAAACATAAAAGCAAAAAGTCACAAAAATTGCCAAAATGTAAAATTTCAGCGAAGTCGCGCACAAATGTGGCCACATGCGTTCATTGGCCTTTATCCAAAAAAACAAAAAAAAAAAACCAGAAACATCAAACAAAAATCACAAATTCAGTATTTACACATACACACGCAGAAATATACATTTGAAAATCGAAATTTTGCTTACACACTCACACAGACACGTACACACAGCTGCCGCTCGGCAAATAGGAAAATTAATTGCACTTTCATTTGTTTGATACGCAAAACGTGGTTAACCTTAATTTGTGGTAGTCACAAGATTGGCAGACCAATGCGGATGAATAAATAGATAGACAGACACAGATAGACACAAAGACAGGCAACAAGCGCGGCATCACTTAAGTGAAGCAACGAATAGATCACTGATTAAATATGTCTGCGCTCAACGAGCCATAAGGCTGAGCACATATTATGGTTTTGAGAAACATAGTGATGGGAGAACACCCGGAACTCAGAGCCAAATATTACAAAAGAGATTCCATTTTGCAAAACATTTTGACGCAATTTGACAAGGGTTATTATCTAAGACGGAATCGGTGACAACTGAAAAGCCGATAAGCTAGCCATAGTGGGTTTCCTATCCTCGCTTATCGAGTTGGCTCTCTATTGGCGTCTTATTTCTAGCACTGGACTGAAGGGCTTCGAAGGTGCTAGACCGACGATCAGTTCCTGTACGATTATGAGGTCATTCTGGCCTAGAGTAGAAGAGATTTACTGAATTCCTTATCCCGAGCACAGTTCATCATACTTTATATCACTAAACCAATGGGCTTCGCAGGTGCTAGACCGACGATCAGTTCCTGTACGATTATGAGGTCATTCTGGCCCAGAGTAGAACGTAAGGGATTGACTGAACTATCTGCCCTGAGCAAAGTGCAGCTTTCCGCAATGGTAGGAGTTTTTACTGGACACTGTTCAATAGGCATTCATGTGGTAAGGCTTAAAATTTAGTCAGATGATAGTAGTCAAAGTTGTATGGAAGAGTCTTTGTAAAGCTGAGATTGAAACAAATCGTTAATCTTACCTTCGCCGAACTAGAAGACATAGCCGAAACAGATTTTAGCCGTCTCAACAAATTTTTGACAGACGCAAAGCACATTGTTGATCTATAAGGGTCTTATGATCCAGCATATAGGAGCTTTTAGGTACCACAATGGGCCGGCGTTCTAAGTTTTCTAACTATCCAAAACTCTTCGTTGAAGGGCTAAGGTAAAAAATTCCAGAAAGTTATTATTATGTTGTTACAACTATGGATCGATGAAAACAGTTATATTCTTTTAAACGATGAAGCGATTTCCGATCCACTCTGTATCCAACCTTATTTGCGCTTCAGCTGTGGTATTTATTACTGCAAATGTTTATACGTTGGTAAATGTATGTGATGAAACGTGTAAGCATTTGAAATGATTTGCGCATGCGCATAAAACGCCACAGGCGCAGCCACAACGGCTGCTACCACAGCAGCCAAGCGCGCAATCACAGACAAATCAAATGCAGAAAAAATTCAATAAGTGAAGGTGAATGCTGCTTGCATTGCCTGAATGGTTGGATGAATAGCTGTTGGTTTTATGCCAACGCGCAGACCACGCCATATAAGCTGTAAAAAGTGAAATTAGCATAGCATAGCATAGAGCTTGAGCAAATATTGAACGTAGGCGAGCAAAGAAATGTGGGAGCGTGTATAGAGAAAAGCAGTTGGCCGTCGAACACGGTGTTTATTGTTGCTTTTGAGTTGTATTTGCTTTTGATTTCTCATGTCAAATGAGCTTTTGTTGCAATGCTACTGGGCTTATTATGTTGTTGTTGGTTTTTCATGGGTTATTTATTGATTTTTTTGATGAATATAATTTTTTTTTTTTACTATTATTATTATTATTATTTTTTTTTTTTTTTTTTTTTTTTTTTTTTTTTTTTTTTTTTTTTTTTATTATTATTATTATTATTTTTTATTTTTTTTTTTGTAATTTTTTTTCGACTTTTTTACTTTGTTATTTTCCCTCTTTGATTATCAGTTTTTAATATTTGAATCCCTGTAATGCCATTTGTTTCCCTCATATTCAGCAACTCTCGATTTCTACTCGCTATCATATATTTTTGTAATTATTATTTGCGCGCTTAAAAAGCAGTTTGATTACAAATATTTTCAAATATAACCTTTTCAGCCACTAATCCCACTATTGGATTCGCGTTTTCCAAATAAAATCCGCGTTTGACTTTGCAAATTCAATAAAAATATGGCCAGCAAACATGCAGCTAACTGTGAATCAAATATACGCGCATAAACCGTTATTTGCCACAAATGGGTAAACAAATAACCGCTCTTTACAAAATATGTAAGTAAATTTGTGTATGTATGCAGCATGTGGCAGTCATCGAGGTAGTCAGTTAGACGGCGCAGCCAGTAAACTATCAGTTTCCAATACCAATAATTTGTATATGTACATATGTATATACATATGTCTATATTTGTATATATAAATATGCACCTCTGCAGCTGATCACGATTTTTTAATTAAACTACAGTGTGTTCGATTAGTTTGTGGCATTGCATTTCAATTGCGCGGCCGGTTTTTGAACATTGCACTCAGACTTACCCGCACACACACACACACCGGCAAATTTTTACTTGCATTTTCTTACACACACGTGGTTAATTTATTGTTACATTACGTATTCAAAGCTGTAAGAAAATTCCAACTTAAGCACATATTGCCATAATAAATTGCATGCCATTAAGCGTGCATTGCCTTTGGGAGCGTTCTTTTTTTTGCGATTGGAAATCGATAGTTCAACAAAAGCTTAATAACTTATTAATTGCATAAATTGGTCAATAATATGCATATGTAAGGTATATTGCAGTTTTATAACGGCGCTTTGATTATGAGCACGTTTTCACTTAAAAGGAGTTTGGATAAGGAAACGGCATCGTTGAATAGAAAGGCAAGGAAAGAGGTTAACATCGCCTGTACGAACCTATAATAACCTTCACAGGTGCATTTTTTATAGCATGAAGGGCATATAAGTGTCTTTGCTTTGATTTTGATGCGTCAGTTTCTATAGCAGCCATATGCTATAGTGGTCCGATCTAGACAATATTTTCGGAGATTGTTATGATGAGGTAAATCGTCCACGTCAAGTTTCGTTTAAATATCTTGTCAATTAAAAAAGTTTGTCATACGAGAACTTGTTTCCGATCGGTCAGTTTATATGGTAGCTATATGCTATAGTGGTTCGATTCGAATAATATATAACCCGTGCCGAATTTCATGAAGATAATTTTTCAGATAAAAACGTTTTCTTACAAGAACTTCATTCCGGTCGTTGAGTTTGTATGGCAGCTACATGCTATAGTTGTCTCATATTGCCATAAAACCAAGAAATGAGCAGTTTCTAACAGATAAAACCCGTCTGCCAAATTTCGGATAGGTATCTCAAAAACTAAGGGACTATTTCGCGTATAAATAGAGGGACATGTTTAAATCGACTCAGCTCATCTTTGATAACCTATATATTGGTTAGCCGAAAAAGTCGTATTTTGTCAATAGATATTATTGTAGTCATATAACTCCAGTGCTACCAAACACGTTGTGTCATACCATATAGTGTACGCGTCCCACTATAAATTTCGAAAAGTAACAAAAATATACTCTCTTTACTAACCAAAGAAGCTTGAATTTTAGCTCATAAAATTAAATAGAAAATATGTAGTATTGCTTATTTTTAACATTTGTCAATTATTGTAAGTAACTTGACTTCACTTTCGCATTTCGAAAACTTGCCACAACTATACGTGAAGCCCGCTCTCACCACCTTGCTTACCGACAACGCACTGCCTTCCTCAAGTGCCTGACGTACTCAACATAAAAACAGGTAGACTTGTCACTCAATCAGTCAAAACTGACACCTTTGTTGGCGATTATGAACCATTACATACATATGCACACATATGCCGCATGGATTTGTCAGCAAAGGGTGAACGAAAAAACCAAAAACGAAGAAATATTTATACAAAATAATACCAACTTTAAGACAAACGCTATGACAGCAAAGCAACTTAAGTCAAGTATATGCATGTAAGTAAAAAACATACAAACATATACATATGAACATTGTTAAGCATTTTTAAGAATGTGTGGCAAGCGCTTACAAATCTGTCAAGTCGTTGGCAACCAACGCTAAGCCAACAGTCAACAAAACCGCCGCCGTTGAACTGTCAACTGTCAAAGAGAGTGATATTTGAAATTTCATATCTCTAAAGAATCGAGCTAAGGCGCACAAATGATGGAAGAAATGCATGAAGTCAAGTTTCAAAAACAGTGCGGTAAAAATATATATAATAGTCGTTGTGAGTTGCGTTTCAAGAGTAAAAACTGGGTAAATGGCGTAAAAGCATGAGCTCACTGTAACAAAGGCCGCAACGAAGTGTAAGAAAATTGAAAGTTACAAAAATTAACTGCATATAGCGCAAAATATAGCTTTGAATATGCGAGCGCTCGCGCCTGTTGAAAAAATCAATACAATTAGAAAAAAGAAAATTTTTAAATTGTTATAGAAATAATACCTGTCAACCCACTGGCAATGAATGTAAACATTTTCAAAATCATGCAAGAGTATACTAGTGCGTTATAACGGCGTTGCCGACTGCGTTGACCGGAGAAACAAAAAGTCGAACCATGACGTCATGGAACATATAAATTAATATAGTGAAAGATAAAAGTTTTTGAAAAGATAGTAGACTGACAATGCTCAAAGCTAAGGAACATCAATGGATATTCAGCTAATAAGTATACTAACTTTCATCGTCTCCTGGTATAATGCCTTGAACTTTAGACGTCCTTTAGACTCTTGTTCTAACACTCCACAAAAGCAAGTTAATAAAATTTATAGTTTTAAGACTTTTTTGAAGACTTTTAGTGTCAGAAATATATTGAATCGGTTCGATGTCATCGAGCCTGGCATATGAAACTCTAGAAAGATCGCCATCAAAGCAGGGGTCTCTCATCTGAGGCTGTTTTCTCTTTTCATTGGTAGGGCTCTTTACGTGGAGGGTCCCAAAACCCAGTTCACAACCCTGAGTAGGGAAGTTTCGCCTTCTTGCTTTAGCTCGCCTTCAAACTTATAATTTTTGGTTACCCTGAGGGTACTTGGTGTAAGACCGGAAGTCGTGAGCTGCTTGATTCACATGTTAAAGAATCGTTTTTGGTTACTCCCAAGTGAAGGGCGCACAGAGAACTTTCCTCACTTGCGTAAACTTTTATACATGGCTCCATCCTCCTCATACCGCCAAATAATCCTCTGAAATTCTCCTCTAAGTTCTAGTATTGTCTAATGTAATAAACTGCTTTTATTTTAGATAACCGATTATTTCATAATACTACTGGATTGTAATAATAATTTATGATAATAGGTTGTCAAAAAAGTCTTGCGGTATTTTTACTGAATTTTCAATTGTTCATAAAATTTTTTTTTATGACTCATGCCCAGCTCTTGACCAATGCTACGGCTGCTACTATGCCGGTCTCTTTCGACCAATTCAGCGATTTTATCGCAATTTTCGACGAAAGGCCTTCCGGAGCGTGGCGCATCTTCGACCACCTCTACACCAGAATGAAAACGTTGAAACCATCGTTGTGCGGTGGAAATGGAAACTGTATTGGATCCATAAACTGCACTCATTTTATTGGCGGCTTGAGATGCATTTTTGCCTTTATCGTAGTAGTACTGTAAAATATGCCGYATTTTCTCTTTATTTTGAGAGAATCGACAATCAATCAAACACGTGTTTGCGCGTGAAATGAGCTTTCCAAAAAGGTATAGCATGACCCGATGCGACGAATAAAAGTAGAACTACGCGCTCTCAGCGCCAACCAGCGAAAATACCGCAAGACTGTTTTGTCAACCTAATATTACGATCTGCTACGGGAATCCTGATCATGAGTGGCTCAAGGTTCTGGTTAAGTCCCAACAGAGAATAGAATAGTTTTCCATAGAGTTCCACATAAAATTATAATTTCACCATCTTGTCAAAATCTGCGATATTCTCTTTTTCAACCACTACGAAGCAAAAAGGTAGTAGAAACTGCGAATGTCTCGCCGATTAATCAAACTGCCCTCGTTCAAGTCCGTATATTTATTATAAATGTGCCACATGCCTTTCACGCTTTACTTCTAGCACTCATTATAATAACAATTAAACAAATCAAATTATTTTCGCGTTCGACTTCAAGTCGAGTGGTTCATTATAAGTAATTTAGCAATTGCGCGCTTATTTGCAATTCCCCTGTCTTACGGCTATCCATATATACCTATACATAAGTACATATGTATGTGTGCATATTTTGCATTTATTCGTGTTGTTATAGCTGTCAGCTGTCATGTTGACATATATTTGCGTTTCGTTACACTTTTACGAACGTGAATTGTTTTGAAGTTCTTTATAATCCGCAACTTGAGCGCTTGGCTCCAACTGAATGCTTATGAACTTTGTGGTCTAAAGTGTGTTAAAAGTGGGTGTGTTAGCCTGCGCGTGTTGAAAGCTGGTTCATTAGTCAGAGCTATGGAATTATAAATATTTGCAAGCAACAGAGAGAAAGGTTGGAAGCATTTTTGCTAGCTAAGGAGAGTCCTTAACTAGAGCTTTGTTGGTTGGTTAGTTGCAAAGGGAGCACATGTGGCGGCATTTAGGTCATCATTAGACCTATTGTCATCTCGGCTGGTAAGCAAGTTAAGTCTTGTCCAGCAACTGGATTTTGTAAAATACTAGATTAAATAACTGGAGCTTAGGCCCCAACAAGTTCTACTTTTCTGTTTAGAGGTTCAAAGCCTAAAAAAGTGTATATTTTTCAAAGAAACTCTTACATTTTTCTAAAGCTTTTGCTCGCTTTGTTCAGCAAAATCGATCTATTTTCTCGATTTACTTCTAAACAGTGTTCAAAATTGTGCGCCAGCAGCAATTGGAAGTGTCAAAAGCAGCCATTAATAAAAAACGTGGCATAAAAATGAAAGGCAAATGAATAAAGCCAGCGAAATAGTGAAACCGAATAAGAAGGGCTTAAATAATTTAAAAAAAATATATATATATTGAAAATAAACTAATAATGGCGCGTAAAATGCCGTGAATTCCATGGTTTGGCGTCAAAACATTTTGCCATTTAATTGAATTTTAATGACAATGCGTAAATGCCAAGTTGAAGAGAACGCGCTAAGCCGAAACTGTAGACGCAGTAGACGCGCTGTATAAATAGTTATATATTATATCATACATACGTATGTGTGTATGCGCAACGCGCTAACAAGCCTGCCGAAATTGTTGATTGATTGCTAATATTTTTAATCAAAAACACAATGGTAATAAAAAAATTCGGCTCATAGACTACAGTAAATAGGTATGTGAGTATGTATGTTTATGGTTACTTTAAAAACAAAAGATACCTGGCTGAAATGCATAAAATTGCAAAGTATTTCTGAAAGCAATTGCTCTACTTAACCTAAGGAGCAGTAAAATTCCGCTTCGTTTCGGCAAATTATCGCAGACGATGGGTGGTCTTTGAAAGCTTGTCGCTCAATGCTAATTTGAACTTGATTGGTAACGCCATGCTTACACTACTATGAGCAAAAAATAATAAGACTTTGTGCATAATTTTAAAATTTTTAATTTATTTTTCAAAATTTTTGGCGCCCACCTTGACCCCAATAGAGTTGTGCCAACGTTTTTTCCAATCCACGAAACACTTGTTAAAGTCAATTTCCGGAAAAGCTTTCAATGCTCATAGCGATTCATGTTTAATATCTTCAATTGACTCAAAACGATTTCCCGGAGTGGTCGTTTGAGTTTTCTGAAGACGCAGCACTCACACGGATCTAAATAAAACGAATATGGTGGTAGTGGCACGATATAGTTAAAAAATTTAGCAAAGAACTCACGAAGAATCAATGCAGTGTATGACGAGGCATCGTAGTGGTGCTAAAACCAAAAGTTGTCGGTCTATAATTCCAGCCTCTTCTTACGAATAGCTTCGCACAAACGACGCATAACACTCAAATAGTATACCTCGATAATCGAAGACAACTGTCAACATTACCTCGATTTTTGACCTGCTTTTACGTGTTTTATCGGCTTCGGTTAATCTTTGCCCCGATATTCGGCCGACGGATCGCCTGTTTCTGCGTCGTAACCATAGATCCAAGACTTATGCCCAGTGATAATACATTTCGTGATATCCTGGTAGTCGGAAATCATATTTCACAGACGTTTACATGACGCTGTTTTTCGAAATGTTTAGTGATTTTGGAAAAAATCATACTCTCACATTTCTTAGGCCCAAATTATCTTTTAAAATGATTTTCAATGATCCTTTTGATATTCCAACAATGCCCGTAAGATCTATGACTGTTAATCGACGATTCTAAAGCACAAATTTATTTATTTTACTGACGTGTTGATCATCAGTTGATATTGATGGCCGTCCTGAACGTTTGAATAACTTCTACGAATCAAAAACATATACGATATGAAACGCGAAGTATAGATCATCCCAACATGAGAAACGGGCGCTTTAAGATGATGTATTCTCATTTTACGAAATCCATCTATAGCTTAGATGCACAACTAATGAAACCATAACCTTACTTAACTTAACTTTTTTACATTGTCTTCAAGAACAAGACTAAAAACTCTAGACTCCGAACTAAAATGGAAATACTTGATTATGATACTCCTCAATTCTCAATTTATTGTAAATATAAGTTAAATCTCATTCTTGTTTCCCTTTTTGCATTACCTCCATCTCATATATCTCTTATACACTACTTCAATCTAACCTTAAAAGTTTAATAATTTTTTGACAGTAGTATTCTAAGCTCTTTTTTCAATTTTTATTCATGTGTTTCCTCTGTAGTAATATATCTAAGCTCTCACTATCACTCTACGAAAACTTGGACATACCATAACCCAAAAACTCAGCTTTAACCATAAAAATCTGCTAAGTCTCAAATTAGTAAATATTCACTTAAAATGTGGACAATGCAACAGACTACTATGTACCGTCATCAGCAGTCAGTTAAGCTCCTAAAACATAGCTATATAACTAACGGTAGTCAAATATAAAGCTACTTAGCAACCTAAATAGACTCAGAGGCTGTTAAGCTGTTACTTTTGCCGCGCAAACGCCATTCATTTACACTTTGCTAAATTAACGAAATAATTTGCGAATCGTGCGCAAGTCATTTACGAACAAACGCAAACGAGTCCTAATATCAGTCAGCTAAACGTCAGTATACACACACGAGCAGCGCAAAGGAATATTTTTACAACGACGTTGTAAACAAGTAAAATCTTCGTTTTTGTTCGTGAGTTGGAAAAAAAGTTTATGGGTCTCATTTCTTTCTTACACTCATTATTTTCTTTGGTACTTTTTCGTTCGTTTTTTTATAACAACGGAAGTTCGTTTTATAAATCGATAAACGGCTCTGAAAACAAGCCAAAGAAAGAAAATAAAAAATTAAATCGCAAAAATGGTATGCAAACAGGAAAAATTAAAAATGCTTATAAAATTGTAATTCAAAACGCAAACTTCGTGTTTTTTGTTGGCTAGTAGTTGCTGATTGTGTGCTTGCCGCCTGTTTGACCGACTAACTAAGTAACTGCACGGCTGCCACTTGGTCTGACTCGAACTCATTTAGCAACATGACCCAGTGTTTTGAAGAATTATACTAACATGGCGCCTTTTGCATCGAAAAGAGACGGGATTTTGCAAGAGTTTCTAATGAGCTTTAAATTGGTGCAAGTGATAATAATGGAACTGATGACAGTAGAAGGGCTTCAAACAGGTAAGGACCAAAACCAGTTTAGAAAAGAAATTGTAATGTAACTGCGAATATTTAATTTGAAATACAAGCACTTCACGAGATCCGCTAAGAAAAGCTTTCTGCCGAGATTTATCCCTAAAATATTGGGTAGTCGAAAAAGTCCTTTCGTATTTTGTCAATAGATGCCATTGCTGTCGTATATCTCCAGTGAAAAGTAAAAAAAAATAAATAAATTCGGGTAAGTTGAAAAAATTTACAGCTGTTCAAAAATGAGTGAAAGTAATGAAGAAATTTAATATTTTGATATCTGTATAAAAAAGGGAAGAATGCCACGCAAGCCAAAAATGAAATATGTGAAGTTGGCTGTATCAGTTCGTGTAGCCCAACAATGGTTCACACGCTTCCGTTTCGGAAATTCCGTACTGAAAGTTGCACCTCGCTCTGGTCGACATAACTTTGAAAAAGTAGATGAAAATATAGAAAAGATTGGAACTTAATATTCATCATCAAATGGTTTTGAACCATTTAAAAACGGCTGGCAATAGAAAGAAGCTCGATGTTTGGGTATCACATGAATTGCCGGTGAAACATTTTTATGGACCGAATTAACATCTGCGATTATTTGCTGAAACGTAAATAAATCGAACCATTGCTGAAGTGAATGCTAACAGAAGGCGGAAAGTGGACTAAATACGATAATAATGTGTGCAAACGATCGGGGTCCAGGCGTGGGGAAGCTCAACCTCGAACGCCTCGAAGGGTTATGCTGAGTGTTTGTTAGGATTGGAAAGAAATCATCCACTATAAGCTGTTCCAGCCTGGTCGAACGATTGATTCTACACTTTATTATCAACAATTGGTGAGTTTAAAGCAATCGATCGAAAAAAACGGCCAGAACTGATCAACAGCAAGGGCTTCGTCTTCCATCAGGACAACGCTAGATCACACACATCGTTGATGACTCGGCAAAAACTGCGAGAGCTGGTCTAGAAAATTTTGATACATCCATCATATAGCCCTGACCTTTCACCATCTTACTAGCATTTTTGTCGGTCCATGCACAGCCCCTCCCTTAGTCAAATAAAGTTGGCTTCAAAAGGAGCCTGTAAAAATTACTTGTCGCAGTTTTTCGCCGAGAAACCAGAAAAGGTTTACACTGATGGAACAATGTCTCTAGCAGAAAAATGGAAAAAAAAGTGGTCTATCGAAATGATAGATATTTGGTTCAATATAGTTAATTATAAATAAAAAGAAAAATAAGTTGAAATTTGATTTGCAATGCGAAAAGACTTTTTCGACTACCCAATATAGTATGCCAAAAAATATGTCTCTTTCTACACAGGTTCGCTTGACCAAGCACCGTTAGCTGTATGGCGTGCGTGATTCCTTGACCACGGTTAAAGCGCTTTGCATATGTGTTGGCAAGTTAACAGTTGCGCGGAGCCGACGCAAATGGGGTTAGAATTAACAACACATCACAGATATTAAAAAAATAAAATACAAATAACAACAACATGTAAAGTAGCAGAAATTAAAAAGCAAAAAATATCGTCAGGTTTCATTTCCTGCACTGACCTCTCCCTCACTGGCCACACGTACACACATTATATGAGAAGCACACATACACTACACATTTGTATCACATACATTATACATTTATATGAATGCAAGCACATTTTTAGATGTGTGTGTGTGTGTGTGTGCTTACTTGCGATAGTGGAGCACTTTCGTGCGCTGATTGAATTTTCTTATTAAAGTTCTTTACTTTCTTCGCGCTGTGTGTGTTTATTATTACATATACGCTCACTGCATACATACACACATGCATACATATGTACAATATATATACAGATATACAGATTTCTACACACAAGCATATTTGCTGCCATTCTTGCAGCGTCTACCGCCACGGTTCTACCTTCGCCACTCAAATTCTTGCTGCTGCTGTTATTATTATTATTGCAGTTGTTGCTGTTGCTGTTGCTTTTCGCCTGTCTTTATGTCTTTTGTGGCTTTGCGTGACTTGATCGTTTTGGTCTGATATTATTTTGTTACATTAAAAAATAATTACTGTGATTTTTTTATTACTTTTACCTGTTTGTATGTGTGTGTGTGTGTGTGTCTATTAGTATATTTCGCTTCACTTTTGCTACCTGGTTGCCTCATACCGTTACTTTTTGTCTGCTGCCGGTGTTGACTTTTGCAAAAGTCTGCTTGCACTTCTTGTTGTTTTTGTTCTTTCGATAAAGTGGCTTGTGTAATGTGTAACGGTTTGTCTTTCCAGAAAAATTGTGTTTATTAGCAAAGGTTGTAATTACATTTTGTTTATTGCAACAAAATCATTATGAAGATAATTGATGAATAAGGAAATTACTTTTAGTGGCAAATTTTTCACGAGCACTTTGCTATACGAGCGTTTCGATTTAGTCCCTTGCGAGTAACAGCAATTCCCTTTAAATGAGTAGACTAGTATGTTTTGGAGTGTACAGAGACTACATATGTAGGTATTTTGGCTGAAAAAACTAATTGGGTCGGGTCTTCATGGCCAAATAGGATCTGAACTGGCTAAGCATAAGTAGATAAGAGTATATTCTCGCAAGCCTGGATTCTTCTAAACATGAACGGAGAAGAGATCTAGTAGGAGAAGAGTACAACCTCTATCTACATCGATGGGTTAAAAATGCACTGCGGAGTGTGGGCGGGATATATACTCCGTTGTTGTCGAGATCTTTCTCTCTATCTCTCTCTCTGTCCGACTACTAAACTCAGATAGCATATTCCAAGCGAAAGTATTAGGCATAGAGAGGCCCTGTGGTGCTCTGTTGAATAAACATAGAAGGATACAGAAGGTAACAACATACACAGATAGCCAAGCAGTACTGCCGGCCTTGTCGATGTCATTTCTTACAGCGAGGTTAATAATTGCAGAAAAACTTTAAGCTCACTGACAGGTCAACTCCAATTATATTGAGTTTCTGGCCAGTGGAACATTTTCGATGAAGAAAAGTCAAACGACTTGCCCAAATAAAAAGCCTCTATAGATGAATACGAAGCAGAGTTAATATCATGCCTCTTGGGAACGTTCAAACTCTCTACACTCACTTTGAGCAAATAGCTCACTGCAAATAGAAATCAATAACCAAGTGCAAGATAACGATACAGATATGGTCTAAGTACGATAACAGTAAACAAAGACTTATAGCATAGGTGCAGGAATAGCATTTTCAGACTTAAAGTTACCAAAAGGGCCGGTGCCCATTTAAAAAACATGCGTCTATAAATATATTCGCCGCGGTTAGAGAGAAAATAGTTAAACTTTTTCTGTCAATGCCCAGCTCTAGCACAAATCGCACAGAAAATACTTGGAACACATCAGGCACAAAACCTTGAATGGCTGTCTATAAGTTGAATAGATTTGAGCGCAAAGATGAATCGAGATAGTGAAATTATAGATTTTGTTCTCTTTTTTAGCAGAAAAGTTTCTGTATAACATAAAAAACATAACCCACTTTGACCTTTTCTGTTAGCAGATCCTTTATATAGCCGCCTAAGTGTGAGCTGCCCGCCTTCTTGGAGGGATCAGCAAGAGAATGTAATACTTTACTGGATCAGCCATCTATTATCAGTACAAAACTTAAACAAAATAATTTAAGGTTATGACATTCACATATTAAAGAAAATAACAAATTCTCAAAAAAATTATTTTCAAATTCTTTGAACTTTGCCAAAGTACTTTAACACTTCAAAATATGCGAAATTTTCAACTTCGAAAATTTCAATTATTTTTAATTTTAAATAAATTCAAGTGACACCATTAGAACGCTTACTTATCGCTCGACTTACAACAATAACAAATGTAATTAATGTGCGCTCATTAATTAGGAACCCTGACAAGCTTATGCATATATCTAGAACAATTAACGTGCAACAGAATAACCCTTTATCGCATAGCGATCAGTAAACGATCTTGCATGAATTACTCGTACAAAGAAAAACGCTCGATGAAATGCCTGCCATCAATCAAAAGCAATGCACTGACAGCCAGACGAACTAACTGACTTGGGAAAGACTCATGCGTGGAATATCACACACATGTACCGTAATTTGGTGCTATCAGCGGATCACTTGCGATCATTCAATCACAACACACACACACACGCGCGTAAGTGGATGTCTAAGGGAATGCAGGCTATCATTCAACGCGGAGACAAAAATTTGTCACGCTATTATTATGAGCCCTTTGAACCGTTATTTTTAAACTAAAGCATAGATTACCAATGCATTACAATGCAATGTGATGAATGAGTGTGGCAAGTAAGCAGTGAAATTGTGAAATTGATATGCCAAACGCACGCGGTCTACGCGGCCAAAGCATATTTATTTATTTCTTGCTCTCTTTGTTGTTGTTGTCAACATTCTAATGTTCTTAGATGCTGAGATCAACGACAACGATCACTGGTGTAATAGATCATTTTGGAGAAAATGAGCTGGATATGTATGTGTGTTGCTTTTTGGGTTAGGCGTTAAGTTGCAAGCGGCAGGCGGCGGGTGAGCCAGCTAGATACGACAACAACAAGCGCAGTGTTCACCTTTGACAAAGTGCATGACACTGAGTAATCAGCGTTGTCAGTTAAGCACTAAAAAGATCTACATACACGAGCATGACACATGCTTGCGGCATGCTGCTGTTGCATGGCCGGCAAAGGCGTGCAACAAGCGCTCATTAACCCATACTTAGCGGTATGTGTTGCATATGCATTTAAAATTATTGTCATGTAATGGCTGAAGCTATTGCAATGAGAAATGTTGCACAGTTGCGCCAAAAGGGGTGTTGGGGCGGTGCATGCAACACATATGTACATTTGAGCGGCGCACTTTGTGCTTGCTTTGCCGAAATTATGACAATTTCGTTTGAAATGCCACTTCGTCAATGTCGCTTGGACTTTTTTTTTTTTTTGAGGTTATATGCCGCTTTTGTTGTGCTCCATGCGACACTCACTCACTTACACTTTGAGAACTTGTTTCGCCTTTCAACAAACATAGATACTCGTTAGACTGTTGTTATCTGCTGCTCTAGGCACTTCTTCTGCGCGCTTAGCCATTCACCGGCTCTACCGTTTATGTCTTGTGTTGTAACAAGTTCTGTCAGGCGGTCATAGACAATAACCGACAGCAACTTTTTTCGTTTTTTGTTTTTTGTTTTGTTTTTGGCAAGTTTAGGAAATATGTACTCACTCGCTGACTTGTTCGATTCACCGCAAACAATGAAGTTTCAGTCTTTAAACTCTACATAGTGACTTGCAGCATACACAGACAGCCGAATACACAAACACACACCCGAATACATACACATGCACACACATTTACGATTGCATGTAAGCGCATAGGCAGAACGAGCGCTGGTCAAGCGCGAAGCAATAAAAACTAGAAGTTGGAAGAAAAAAGCATGCCGAAATGTCCGTCAAAAGCGAGTATGTCGTTGTTGTGAACAAAAACAATTGCCGCACAGGAAAAAGAGGTCAAATAGAGATCATACAAAGAAATATGTGTGAACGTGCTTTCATAGTTTTCAAGAATTAATTGCTAAAACTAGACAAAAAACCGTAAAAAAAAGGTTGTAAAAACTCGAACAAAGGCTGAGGAAAATTGAAATCGAAGCGAAGAAAAATGGAAGTGGAAAATAATTCCATGCAAAGTGCAGAATAGCTTCGAACTGCAGCTCTGCCCCAGCTTTTATGCTTAGGGCCTAAGTAATGCATTCCAATTCCAGCTAAAACACTCGGTAGTTCAATATAAAAGGGTATGTGAGTTGTTGAGTTTTTCAAGCTAGAAGGCTCCTCTCCTAAATATTCGTAATGCTTTGGAGGGAGGTTAATGGTTATCATCGTAGTGCATTAGAAAGGGTCTAAGCAGCAAGTTTCAAATCATTTGGGATCGACTAATTAGCTTAGTGCTTTTTTGACGGGTCCTAGAACAGAAAATACGCTCGGGGTACTAACAGTGACAACGTCCTTTGTGCTTAACGTGGATACCTCCTGACGACAGGCATATACAGTACCAATTGACGGTGTGGAATGGACACACTAACCACCTTGATAGGGTTCAAGCCACATCTAAAACCTCTGACGTGCATTAGGTCCGGCGACCAGCTACAATGGAACTCCGCATTCAACTGACAAAGTGTTAGTTCTTCTCGCATTCAGGTTTTAACCACAACCACCACGATACCCCCGAGGGGCCAGTCCGGAGCGTTGGAGCGAACTCCAAGGGCTTCTGCTCCACGTGGTTCTAGTATTAAGTCTCCGGTCAGACCACTTAGCCGAAACTACTACCTGCTGAGCTTCCATACAACTATGCACCGGTAGCCAGGTTTTGAACCCACACCACTCATACAAAAGCAAACCCTAATTCCTAGCTAAACGCACTCGCAATTCACGACCCTAACTGTTCGGCATTCCGACTAGTGGAGATCACAACGTAATTATCTAATCGTCCATCAGTTAAGCTACTTCATATATCACCCACATCGCTAATGTCCGAGTATATTATTCTGCAATATATGCACCTGACCTCTATTTGCGCCCAAAAAAAAAAAAAAAAAAAAAAATAGCCCGACATTAGAGCTCTAACACTGACAGGTTAATGTCTATTGATAAAAAAAAATTCGGTTTCTTTACTATAAGATAATTCCTCTTCAGAGGTTTTAAACAAGTTTATTGAACACCATTAAATCACAGCCGCAATCATCGCCTGTTTGATAGATGCGATAGCTGTCTAGAAGAAGATACAGTAGACGACCTTACGACCATGACGACCACGCTATTAAAGGAAGTATACTTAGTGTACCTTGGTATTTCAAACCATTTTCCGGGCGAAACTGCTGTCGGAGATTTGACATTGAGAGTCAAAGGTTGAGTGATATCAGATTATTCTCTTTAAAGATTGTAACCGAGCCAACGAACATAATCCAAACACGGCTGTGATTAAAGTCGGCGTGTCATAGTAGATAGCTGCTGCAGAAGTAAACTTGGTGTTCCTGTTCAACACAGGACTGTTTTCTAAAGCCATAGATTTCCATTTGGAATAAAAGATCCGTCTCTAAATAGATTTGGGTATTTATACTTTGCTTATTCAGTACCAGGGAGAAGGTACTGGCTAGATGTATTTGGTGACAGAATTCAAACTTCTTAGCCGTTTTTCGGCAATCATGAGCAACCTGTGACCTGACTGTGACATAAGCCTTTTTTAAATAAAATTAATCGGCATCCGTTTCTTCATATTGGGCCAAGAGTAGCTCAACCGGTATGAAAATCTGTTTCACAAGTTCAAGAAAGATAGTTAAATCAAAAGTTAGCACTCCTTTAGAACGTCGAATAAACTAAGGTGATATGTGTATCCTATTTGTAATCTAACGTGGATCATTTATAATATGGTTACAAAGCAAAAACCAAAAGGCAGAGAGTTAGAAAATAGTTGCTTTGACATCAACGGGAACCGCAAAAGCTTAGATGCTTAGAATGCAGCAGCTAACCAGCGTTTACGCTGAAACCGCAATGACTTACTTACATACAAACAAGTAGGTAATCACATGTCTCTAGTGGGGTACTGGGCTAAGCAAACTGGTATCGGCGCTGCCTTGCGTGCAACCGCTTTCGGCATAAAGTTAACGTGATTTTTCCATTTTACACACTTCTATTTCTTATTACTGCCGGAAAAAATACTAGCTTTTTTCAATTTCGCCGCTTGCTGACCATCTGACCAGCTGAAGGTGAAGCCAACAACTTAAGGACCGGCTGCACGCTTATTTCACCGCGGCACTCCAACAAATGCGTGCGGAGAGATGCTATCAAAAGTGTCAGGCCTTGTGCAATACACCGATGATTGAGTGCGTGCAGATGCGTGTAGCTTTTTTCCGGCAAAAAGCACTTGAGTGAAAAAGTGTAGAAAATTAAATGAGAAAATTCAAAAATCTCCGTTCGTTGCCAGTACTATGCTGCCCCTCGTTCACAACGTTCGCGTTGTTGGTGTCGTTTTTTTTTCGTTAACTGACTATCTGCCTTGTGCGTAGAAGTACAAGATTTCCATTGTAGATCATCCTCATGTCGTTTGGCGGCCTTTTTGTAAACCTTTTCGCTTCTATTAAAATTTTCAGGCATTTTTTTGTTCGTTTACCTTGCATGTGTTGCCGCATTCGGGCAGCAGCACTTATTACAACACAACAACAATGTGGCAGACGTTTGTATAATGTCAAAAGTGTCAACGGTTGTAATGGACTTGGCTTTCTACGAAGTACATGTGTATTTTCGATAGTAGTTTTCGTTGTTGGGGTCTTCTCTGGTATGGTATGGTAATATCTGGTGATCGAGGTATAGCATAAGCGTTTTTGTGTAAAGATTTAAGATTTCATCTCATCATACTACACCTACTAGGTTTCAAGGTGATATTTATTTTACGCTAAAATCGCGTGAGGTCAGACTATACTCAAGAGACTCAAATACTTTTTCAAATCTTTGCTTTGTAGCGACTCTTCTTCGCCGAATGTTCTCTCTTACTCTAATGCTCCATAACTCTACGATTTCGAGGTCTTACATTTAAAGACTCAAACAAAGTGAATTCAACTCTTTTCAACCAAAACATTACACATTCTTTGCTTATTCTTCGTACAAAATCGTAAGGTCTTTATATAAACAGTGAGGCAGTACTACGTATGCGCTTAGCAACATCAGTGTTTCCTAGGGTTAATAAAATCATTAATTTTAATTGCAAGAATTACATAAAATTGCATGGCTGCACTGCGCATTCCCCTCGTCTTTCGCTGCTGTCATTTTCAGTGCGATAAGGACCTTATCTAGCTTTCGCTGGCTTCTCAGTAGCCATAGCCGTTACTTGAGAAAAGCAAGTGCTTGCATTTACTACACGCCAGCGATAAAGCCATTAGCAATTCTCATATACATTGAATGCAAAATTAAAAAACCGAGCATTTCTGGAAACCCATTCACACTTGCGTTCGCAAAACACATACATATGTACATATATACCCGCTGTAGTGCACAGATTCTGTTGCCAAGCGTGCGTCATTGGCACTTTTTAAAATGCGTCAAGTGTCTTATTGCCTTCGCTAGCTATGTCGCTTTCGTTGGTGCTGGCAGTTGTGGCCTCACGTCCTCGATTGTAAAAATTCCAAAGTCGCTATAATATTTGCATTGTCAATTGGTTTTTAATATTAATATGTCAAATTGAATTTGCCATGCCTCGCATATTTTATTCATAGAAATTTTGATTTTACAAACAAGCTTGTAAACTTATGCGACTGAAGATATCTTTAACTGCGATTTACCTTTGAAATTATTATAAAGTATTTCGCTTCCGAATAGTTGATATAACAGATGAACCCTCTCGAGGTTCCCTACTTTTTTAAAGAAAGAATGGAGAAACTTCAAATGTAATGGGGAATGTTTATTATCTTTCGAAAAATCATTCTTTGGCATTTATTTTTTGAAGGGCTTCTCTTTCAAATTTAGGTCGCGGCGAGACAGATGTCTCAGATGCTCCATCTGTTGAGTCCAATTTTCAATGACTCGTTCGAGCATTTCGACTTATAACTGGCGAATGATTCACGTGATGTTTTGCTGCAAGGCTTCTATCGATACTGCATTGCCCGATTAGACTTTAGACTTTACATATCCTCACAGGAAACGTTGTGATATTACACGATCTTGTTGACCAATCGACCGGCCCAAAGCGTGAATTGCTCACCGAAATGTTCTCTCAATAAATCCATTGAATGATGCGATGTGTGCGAAGTGCCGCCATCTTGTAGAAACCATAAGACGCTGAGATCGCTAGCTTCACTTTTAGGCATTAAAAAGTCGGTTATAGTGGCGTGATAACGTGGCCACTGACGAGTTACGTCCTACCAACATCATTTTTGAAGATATATGACCACGCATCAACAATGGTCTGGGTTTTTTCTTTATGAAATGACAGTTCTTGAATCGTTTCAGGTTGCTCTTCGTCACAAAGGCGGCAATTTTACTTGCTTACATACCCGTTGAACCAGAAACAGGCCTCATGGCTGAACAAAGTTTGGTTCGAAAACTTCGTCGGATCTTCTTGGAAATTTTTCGGAGCCCATAAAGCGAAGCGGTGTTGCTTGTGAAGGTCGAGCGGCATCAGTTCTTGCACAAGCTGTATTTTTTACGCTTTCAATTTAACCGGCTCTCTAGAATCTTCGTGTAACAACTCGATCATTCAATGAGAGACCTAGGTTTCATCAAGTTACTTCCTTACGTTTGCGGTATAAGCTACTGCTTTTCTCGAACAGCTTATTGGTCACAGTAGAGCCCCCAATTGATGGAAGGTTAGTAAAAAGCAACTATTTTCGAAGTTCTCTAACATCCTTTGACGCAATACAACAGCTATGTGGGCAAAAGCAAATAAACCCATGATATAGTATACAAATTGACACTGCGTACATCTACAATCAAGCTGGCGATGATCCACTTCGGCACTTGGAAACACTTGATGCCACACATTGAATGAATTGGTGTCGGTCCCAAAAGAAGAGGTAGATGCCATGTAGGCACATTTACATGCAAGTATGTATTGTAGCGCTCCGGCGAAATGAGAAGTGAGAAATTCAACAGTTTTCAAGATGACAAACACATACACACGCACACATGCACACACTTGGCTATGCATTGTTGGATTGCTTATAAAACAGCGTTTTTTGGAAACATATACTTTTTATGGTGCCAAATTTTGAAGACATCATTGCTACAGAAACGGTTGTAATAATAGTAACAATAACAACAACAACGAGCACATATTAATAGCAACTTGGTGCTGTTGGTGGCAGCAACAAATTACTTTAACAACATACTTGAGTGACCAGCGTGGCTGCATGCAAGAAGAAGGGGTTTAAGTGGCGGCAAGTATCTGCACATGAATGTTTGTTTGTGTGTGTGTGCGTGTGAGTGCGCAGTGTTGAGTGCGGCCAACGCAATTCATTACAAAACGAAATTTGTTATCAGTTTAACTGGCATTACCAACCAACATAAAAGGCAACAATAATAACAACAATAAGACTCATTTTCTCGCAGCTTTATGATTAAGTGTGTGTCTAGTAATGAGTTAACGAAAAGCATCTACAATTTCAAGTGAAAAAACAAAGGCCAAGGCGAAAAATTGTGTTGGCCGCGTTGACAACAACAATGACGCGACAACAACAACAACTGTCATGCAGCTAGTGGCTGTGAAGCATTTGACTGCGCAGCACATTTGTTTGCTATGATAAATGTGTGCGTGCGCGTGTACTTGTTATGCGACGGAGACAGGGTGGCATGGTGTGACGTATGCAGCAGGGCTTTTCGGCCTTTTCGGCTGTCTTTTTTGTAGTTTTTTGTAATTTTTCTGAATTTGTTGGCTATTTGTTACTCGGTGCGAGCGGCCTATTTTCCACTCGCTTTGTCTTTTCGACCCCAAACAACGATGCATTTTACATATTCACAGAATAGCGGCGGGAAAAGGGGAACTTCAAGTTGGTTTTTGGACTTCGCTTATTTGCTTTTCTTCGGTTATTCGGACACTTTTCACTAGTTTTCGGCCGCCTTGCTGTGTGCTGTGATGTGTCGTCGCTTTGTTTAAAATGTTGCTGACAAACTACTTGAGTTGTTGTTGTGGAGTGTTAGTTGAATTTCAGATGAAATGCCAAATGCGTCGAGGTACATTTTTTCTCAATAGTTTGTTGTTTTACTGCTGCAAAGCAATGCGTGCTGTTGTAGTTGTTGCCGAAATCATACAAAAATTGCCAGCCGCCGCTGTTGCACGCAACATGCAAGACTTTGCTTGAAAACGCATGCAGCAAAACTTTCAACTGCACATACACACATACATACACATATATACGTATGTATGCCTCAAATCGCATCAGTCGTCAGCAGCAATTCCCCTACCCTGCACACCGACCCCTCTAGTCACATGCTGTTGTGCCTGCTTGCATTTCAACACTTTGTGTGGCAGACACTTCAGCAGCAGACAGGCTGGCTGTCAGTTGCACTAGGTGCAGACAGATGCGTAGCAAGATGTGCGTGTGTACTTTCAAGACGCAGACGTGTGTGCTTACCATACATAGAAACTTGCTTAACGCTCGACATTAGTAAGAACTCTTCCTTCACGTCTGCTGTGTTGCAAGTATCTTTCGCTTTTCTTCAGAACTTTTTGTTTCCAAAAACCGTATGTACATATGTATGTATGCCTTATTGTTTTCGTACAAATTTTAAGTGAAATTATCTATTTACTGCACCTTTATAGTCGTCTGCACTGCCTTTGAAGGCCGCGCTGTCAAAATTCATTTCGTGTTCCAAATATGTCGGGTACTTTTTCTCAAAATATTGTATCTGGAAGAGTTCTATTTTGGGCGTCTAAATTGCCGCTCTCTTTGTAGTTTTCAATTGAATATGGCAGCGAGCTGCAGGAGAATCAACGTAAGTTGTTCTTAAGTGGTGTCAAAATGCGAAAGCAGCGCCTACTCAGCTTGAGCTGAAATCAGCCTTTTCCTACCCGAAAAATATATCGTATTTTATCAATTCTGGTAGTGATCTTATGGTTATTACAGTAGCTGTATTCTTGGGGAATAAATCCAGGTATCATTCCCTTGAAATCAGAATTCGAGTAACTTTTTTCAAATCGAGTTACAGAATAGAGCAGAACCAATCGTTACAATTCTTTAAAAACTTTCAAAATAGACTCCTTCTCTGCCGATACAGCGCTGCCAGCGCGATTTCCAAGTAATGAAGGCGTCACGTAAGGCATTCTCTGGAATAACCTTGAGAGCCGAAGTGCATGGTGCTTGGTTCCCCTCTGTCGTCTCAAAATGCTTGGCTCTCATCGGCCTTTTCAGGCAAGGAAACAAAAAAAATTCCGGAGAGGCCACATCTGCCGGCCTTGGTTGGGTAGCTGTCCACAAGAAAGGCGATGTGAGCCGGGCTTTGTCGTGGTGCAACTTTCAATCGTATGTGATGTCTTGTCGGACCTGAAAAACACTCGTTTGAGTCTCTTGAGGACTTTCACGTAAAATTTAGCGTTGACGGTTTGTTCAGCAGGAACAAATTTATGGTGGATGTTTTCCCTTTGGATTTGCTCATTCTTCCGGTCGTTATGAACGACCTCTTCCCGACAGTCCAAAAAGGCATGCTGCCACTGAAACACATCACTTCCAAAGAAAATGTTTGCTAAAGAAACCTCTGGGTAAGCCTGTTTGATCATATCAAATGTCTCTGTCGTAGATTTACCGAGTTTCACACAGATTTAATCGCGTACCTCTGCTCTGACGGACTTTTTCGGCTTGCACCACTCACAGAAACACGTCGCACGAAAATGTTTGTTCTGACTCTCCAGGTGACAACTGACCAGCCACTCGTTCGTTATCTAGTAACGCCCTCTACCCAATACAGTAGGTGCTCGTACGCCCCTAAGTACAATCGTGGCGTAAGAAAATCAGTCATATTACTTTCTCTGTAGCATTTATGTGGGTATTCCGTAAATTCTATCAGAAGAGAGCTATGGATCACAAAGCACTCTGCCTTGCTCTTAAAATTGATACAGAAATCCATGAGAGAGAAAATCTCTTAAAAGGTGTTTTCGAAATCTGTAAAGAACATTCTTTTAGCAAAACAAGCTTTTAGATTATTGTTTTGTGTTACTTTCAGCTTTTATTAAATTTAGAATTTTTTTGTTTAAATTTTGGAGTTTTTAATTTCAACATAAAATTTTATTTTCGAAATAAGTTAATAAATAAATAATTAATAATAAGAATTGCTGGAAGTGGCTAGTCTTGTTTTCAACAATACTTTTTATACGAGCTTTTCGCTTGTTTCCAACTAAATAAGTTTCTCAATAATTTCAGCTTTCAATATCATGACCAGCTTCAAGCACGAAACTGAAAGCTGAAACTTTGAATGATATTATGCAATGCACCATTTAAATGCTTTCCATATCTAACCAGTTTCACTAAACACGGCCCTACACTTCGGCAACAACGTGACTATTTTGCGCATACCCGCGACTAATGTAGGCCGCAGAGTGGACCCACGACCAGGCAATTGCATTCGACTGGAGGACGTGGCTTCGGTTTAGGTCGTGAGCATTCCGAATATGCTGGATATGGTGTGCAAATCTTACGGCATTTCGCTGCATGTTTGATGACGAAACATTTCGGTGGTTCACGTACGGCGCCGCAGCCGGGTAGACGAATTTTAATACAGCGCTTATTCTGTTTTATCGAACAGCCGGCTTTTTGCTCAGCCGTCGGAACGGGACAAGCGCTTTCTCGATCACCACGACGTTTTTTGCGTTTTTCTAATGGCGGCAAGGAGATGTTATCAAAACAGCAAATCTTTCGCGGGGCTATTTTCAGATCTGGACATTCGTTCCACGTCCTCGTGTACTTGCGTTTGGCTTTGTCGGAGGCTTTATAGTAGAGATCGTCGAAACGCGGCAAGATATCTGGGCATACGTCCAGACAACACTCTGGGTTTAACCACATAGAAGTACGCTTCTTTTCTTTCTTTTTATCGCATTCGCCGCTATCTTTCTTTTCTTTGATCTTCTTCTCGCTACACTTTGGATCGTCAGATGCGCAATGTGCACGATAGCCTGGGTGCTTTTTTTGGCTGGCCATTGTACGTGGCAGACACTTATTGAAGGCTGGAGTTTTCAGGTCTTGCAAGAGCTGATTACCAAATGCACGAAAGAGCGCCATTTTTCTTCGTTTCCAAAACTTGTGCAAACTTTATATAGCTGTTGTTTTTGTAAGAGATTCAGGTCGAAAATTGGAATATCGTTGGAATTTGGAATTTTGCGGTTTCAAAGAAATAATTTTGAGCTTTTTTATTTGTTTTTGTGTATTTTGAGAGGGAAACTGTAAGAAACTTTAGATTTTCGAATTAAATTAAAATTTTTGTTTTTCAAATATTATTGAAAAGAGTTTAAAAATGTTGCTACTGAGACAACATTTATAATTCTAGCCGTGGAGCAAGTGTGTGCTCGCGGTTGAGCTGAACTGGTTCGTATACTGGTACTTCTTAAGATTATGGGTCTACCATTCTTCAAGATTTTAGCTGTTCAACGACGATCCGACTACTCTTAGCACTTGCCGGGGCATCGGAGCTCTCCATGATCTTAGAAAAGGTTCCTTAACTGCCTTACTTTCACTATCCGTCGGAGGTTTCGACCAACTCCCCATGCCTTACCAAGTCTTTCGGGGAAAACATGTTTGCTGACATTACTTTTATTAACAGGCGGTCTTCCTAGGCATGGATCGCCCGCGCGAGTCACTATCGTTG
Source organism: Bactrocera latifrons (assembly GCF_001853355.1). Classification (NCBI taxonomy): domain Eukaryota; kingdom Metazoa; phylum Arthropoda; class Insecta; order Diptera; family Tephritidae; genus Bactrocera; species Bactrocera latifrons. The sequence goes on from NW_017537046.1 coordinate 950,515, forward strand.
TTCGAGCTACCTTTGGCAATAGCCGGCGTATCGGAACTCCCTATGATCTTAGTAGAGATTCCTCTTCATACTGTTCCCTCTTCCTTGGCAAGGACCGCCCGGGGTTGATTCCAACCTACTTCCACTCACATCCTTTTTAGTTTTGTTCTGCTTTATTTTCCATTCTTAAAGGGTCCCCACTTATGACTCCAATATTGTCTCAGCAATGAGGCCAAGGCGAGGGTTAAAACCCTTATGAGACAGTACGCTCAAAGCCGACCACCGCAAAGAGGGAATCATCTCAGCCTGTACATACCAACCAACCCAACAATGACGTGAGCGGAACGTCATCAGTAAAAAGCGCATATAAAGAATCTAAATAGAAAATTACCAATTACGAAAAATTTATTTTATCAAGTCCAATTTTTACAATATCACAGCTTTTAGTAGCCGAAATCACCGAAAATAGACCCACTTTTGAACTTCATTCGAAAGCAAAACAGGGCTTTCAGTCCCACACAGCTTCAATGCTGATTGAAGAAGACACAAGATTGATTGCACTTAGTTGCTTGAATGTTCAGTCCATTGCTTCCTTCACAAAAAAAGCTTCAATATCAATTACAGACCACTATACACTTGTAAATCAATTAAGGACGCACCGTCCACCCCTGAGACAATCAATTGTGAATGCACGGTCCAGCCCTTAGGCAAGCGCATTCGACCGGTGGCAAGGATTTCGGTTTCGGACGTTTGCACTCCGAATAGCTCGGGTAGGGTGTGCATATCTTCAAGCAGCCGCTGCTATGTTTAATGACAAAACATTTGGGCGGCCATCTGCCTATGCGGCAACCGGGCCACGTAATTTTGGCGCAACGTGATTGTGAATTATTCCTACAAGTTTTGACGTGGTAATTATTGAACTGGTCTTCATCGCGTTTAAACTCTCGTTTCTCCATTTTCGGCACATCGAAATGTTCGTAGCAGCAGATTTTCCGTGGTACAATAAACAGGCGCGGACACTCGGACCATGTTTGCTGGTATTTACGTTTCTCCTTGTCCGACGGCTGATAGTAGAGATCGTCGAAACGCGGTAAAACGTCCCTGCAAGGCGGACAGCATTCATCAAAGTTGAAGTGTGGTGGGAACTCACGCTTTTTGCATGTGACATGCTGCATTTTCTCCTCAGCGCACCGCGGCTCAATGAATTTGCAACCATCGCGCGCAGGATGTTTATCCGATTTCTTGGGAGGAGGTGGGATGCAGCCCAGTACTAACTCGGGTGCGTCGGAGGAAGTGAGGCGTTGTGCGCAGATAAGTGACATTTTCGATGATGTCAGCGCCAAAGCGAGCGATTTTAAACTTAGCATAGCGTATATTTGTTGCACGAAATGGAAAGCCCTTAAGTATATGTCAAATTAATAAAAGAGAATTTAGAATTTAGTTGTTCTTATAAAGTTTAAATTTTTTTTGCATTAAATTTAGGATAAAGTGAAATTAAGCTTTAAAGAATAGATTTTTTTTTTTTTGATATTTTCTTTTTAAGATTATTACAAATGAGTTGAGGGAGCCCATTTTTTCAAAGGTTGCTGAAAGATGTAATATTTTCAAAATTGATGTTTCGACGGTGCAGCTTGGAAAGGTTGATTTCTTAAAGGGCTGGTCGGACTAGAGGACTAAGGTTTAAATTTACTGGTTTTAGAATTCGAGGCAGCTTCTTAATGGTTACCTATGAGTTATTCATTTAAGCTTAAACACTACTTGTGGCAGTAAGGCAAGTTATTTCAGGCAAAAATTTTGCAGAATCAATATACGTATCAGCTGATTGTTTGTAGAAAAAGAAGCGTCGTAAGATTGGTGAAGCTATTTGCTTGCTCGAATATCCCTTCCATATTAGAATCGGAATTGAAACTTGCCTAAACATCACGAGCGGGAAGAGCTCAAATTATACGGTACCCTTAAGATCAAGAGAACCTTACTTTGAGGCCGCTTTTCATATCAGATTTATACGTATATTCAAAATTTACGAACTCCAGGACCAGAAATTACAAGTTGCAAAAACATTTTAATTTATTACATTTATTCAGCATTTTTATATTATTATAAGTAACTTTTATTAAAAGTGATTATGATAAGAAAATTTATAGAACATTTGCTTATAAACCTTTTCAATTTTTTATCTAATCAAGCCTAACTTTATTATTTAATAGACACTTAGGTCTAACCAAGCTTATGTGGTAGAGAGAGCGCGCTCTACAGCGATATCAAGCTCGCTAATCCAACGCCAGTCATTCGATCTATATTTTCACATACTGTAGAGCCGATAGGGGTCCTTGACAGGACTAGCGGTTTCTGGCAGCGGCTGTTTTCCTTTCGCTTTTTCATATTCCTTCAAGTCCTCAGCACAGGTGCAGTTCGGAAAGTCGATATGCGTTTGATTGAACTTGCGTCTGTTGCGGCTCAGTTTGTAGTAAATATCATCGAAGCGCAAGACCTCGGCCTGCCGATTGCGTAGCGTTTGCGCATATTGCTCTTCGCCATTGCGGTAGTAGTAGCCGTCATCGTAGTCGCGTATACTCTTCTTCTCCTCTTTATTTGTCCTGTGGTAAACTTTGTGACGCACGCCCAGCAGCTTCAGTGTAGGCTGATTGAGATTTACGGAGCGTTTCAAGAATTGCAGCACAGACATGCTGTAGATATGGTTTTATTGCTGTTTTGACAATGACAAGCTAATAAACACAGTTAATTTTGTTGGACAATTGAATTTTTTTTTATTTTTTTTTCTATTTGACTAGACTACGTTTTTTTTATACTTTTACGATTTATATTAGAAAATTTTGTATTTTCTTTAACATGAAAATGATTAATATTGTAAAATTTTGTATGCCTAGACAACTGGGACCGGAAAAATGTGAAACCTGTAGAGTTTAAATAAATGAAAGTAACCCAAAGAATATATTGATTTATTAATTGACAAAATTTACTAATTAAAAAGTACTAAAGCGGAGCATACTACAGTTAGATTATATAATAAATAAATTAAGTTTTTGATGTGAAGGTTTCAGCAGAAAAAACTAACGCTGTCAGAAACTGAGTACGCCGTTATGAGCAGGACTTCAGGAAAAGCCCAGGCATTCCTGAAATTTAACGAAATCAGCTCAATGTCAGCTTTGTATTTGGTGATTTGAAGTTTGGTGTATATTTTTTTTTTCTGCTTTTTGGAAGATGAAGATGCTCAATTTGTGATATTTATTTCTTCATCGCTTAACCTTCATTTCAAACACTTTTAATAGAAAAATGTCGACGTTAATAGTAAAATGTATACTTTGGACCGCACAAGTAAAAGGTTTTTCAAAACGACGCTACAAAGGACAGCAAAACGACGCCATATTTCTTTTTTGACATCTTTCTTCAGTAAGGTTTGCCATTTCATCATGGAAAGATATAGGATCCAACAACAACTTTACGAGCGTATAGTGGGAAATTTTGAATTCACAGGAAAATTCAAAATGGTTCCTTGCTAGTGAGATAAAAAAGTGCCCGTAGTGTGGAGAACATTGCTGTAGCTAGCGCATCAATTGATGAAGACCCAAATCAGCCAATCATACGTCGCTATCGAGCGTTGGGAATCTCTCTGACATAGTTGTGGATTATGTGAAAAGATCTTGGTCTACATCCTTACAAGATCCAACTGACACAAGAACTCTAGCCGATGGACCACCAGAATCGTTTTATGTTCATGAGTTGGGCTGGGTAACAACTTGAAAATTATCAGGATTTTCATCGCAAAAGTCATAATCAGCGATTATACTCTTTTCTGGCAGAATGGCTTCATCAATTATCAAAATATGTGTTATTTGTCAGGCAGCGAACCACCCCTACTCCATGAGTCACCATTGCATCCCGACGATTTGGTGCGCTTTGATACGGTTAATGGGCCGGCGGCGTGATTGGACCGAACAGTATCGCCCGATTTATGCTTAAAAACCGTTGCAAATTGGATTTTAGCGCCTGGACTTCAGCAAGGGTGTCAAACGTGCTGACCAGGCAAATAGAATCAAGTTCCTTACATAATACATCTATTATACTTTCACAAGGATATAGAATTCCATTGCTATTCCAAATCATTTTGTAGTGCTCTTATTGTTACTTTGTGTTCCACAAGTTCAGTTTGTTATAAAACTCTAGAACATACAGAAAATTAAATGCTCTCTACGAAAAATAAACTACAAACTTATCCAACGACTGCGAAAGTCTAAAGTTTTCTGAATATTTTGAGTGTAGACACCACAGCAATACCACATACACAACAGGGTTCTCAAGGAAAGTAATTTTCCGCGTGTTTTCTTTTTAATTGCATGCAGTAATTTGGTCATTTGGTTAATTTATGAAATATGACGACACAAATGGGTCATAAATTATGAAGGATACGTGTTGATGGCTGTGTGAAGTTGTGCAAAAAGCTCTGTATATAAACATATTTGAGCTCTGCTACACACACACACAGGCGGCATTCGAAAGCCAAAAGCTGAGAACTATGCACGGCATTCCCACGGACCTGTACACATACCAACATATAGCCGTAAATAGCCTGCATATTATTTGTTTATGCGGCCGTTGAAAAGTGGCACAAGTAATGGACGCCTTTTAGCAGCTCACTAACTGGAATGCTAATTTCAATGGCCAACGCCAGCAGCGACAGCGGCGACAACTAACTCAAAACCGATAACGGCGAGCCGTGACGTTGACACGCAAGTAACTTTTCATCACATGCCACGTGCCACAGGCAACATATGCACCTGAGTGTTGGGAAAGGCTAATGGCAAAGAAAATCACAACAATTGACGGTAGCAGAACGATAGTGGCAACCAGGCACCAGGCACGCCCGTAGAGTGGGTGAAATGTTGAAATATGCAAAATAAGCGGAATTTTTCGATTTGCGCCTACTTAGGCCACACGAAGCCAGCTTTAAGCGTTCAACAGCTGCTGCGGTACGCGCAACAACAATAAATGGTTGCATGTGTGCGCATAATAAAATTGCATGTGCATTGAGTGGACTTTTCGAAAAATAAAAATTTTAAATAATTTAACCTCAAAGTGGCGCGCTTTCAAGCAATTCTGCTTACTGATAAGCGCGCCAACTTAGCAAGTTAACCCAATTAGTTTTTTGCTATTATTTGCTAGCACGCGTCTAAGTATGCTTACCACCATATAATCTGCTCCTTTAGAGCCGCTACAGTGCAGTTTTTACTTAGCGTGTCTTCAAGCCTACCATACTTCCTTCCTTGGCCGTTACTCTCGTGATTTTACTGCTCGCCATTTCCTTATTACTTACTCGACTTTCACTCGCTGCCGAAGCTTTTAAAAGTCGCTCATAATTTGCTGACTTTGTTGCTGCAATTAGCTATGCGCCAGTGCAGCAGATCGGCGGCGCAGCAATTTGCTAAATGTTGCATGAATCGGCTGCAAGCATAGTGCGCGCACATTTACATTTGCCAATTCTTTGCCGTGCATCGCGAGTGCAGTTAAAAGCCGCGCATAAAGGCACGGGAAGCATTAGAAGGTCATTTTGAGTAATATTCATAAAATTGAAACTTAGCTTTTGCCGTTGAGTGCTGGAAATTGCTTCGCACTTTCGCGCATTTCACGGCAGCTCTTAAATCTCATGAATTACTAAACACACGCATTAAAGACAGTTACAGTTTAGGCGAGTGCAGCCGAAGAACGACCTAGCTGCTGATTTTATGGTATTAATTAGTTTTGAAGAAGTTTGCGGATTTTTAACTAATGCTGTGACCATATAGTAGGCTAGAAATAGTACACTCTGTGAAAGGTAGATAGGTAGATGGAGGGGCTGTCTAGTGACGCATCTAAGCCTCCAGGAGGTCCAATGGGATACAACGGGCGCTTAAGTTATCTCACTTTATTGTCTCTGAACCAGCTTTTGCTTGCTTGCTTTTAATGGAGTTCATCTGTACGTAATGTTTTGTCTGTGAATGCTCCGAGACGTCGTCAAGAAACCCCTCCTAAACCACACCAAGATACCCTGTACCCCTAGTTGCAATTATTTTCTTGTATAGAGGTTTGCATTCGCATTGAAGAGTTTTTCTAGTAGCCTCCTCTTCTAACTTCTAGCAGTTTATACAATAGTACTTTCATGGCGTTTTCAGACTACTGGGATAGCTGCTTATTAGACACTGACCTGTTAGTACTCCTGCTAGAGTTCTTATAACCATTTTTTTTAAATTTTAATAGCCGGTATGTGCGGTCTATATTCCATTCGTGTTACGTTTGCGTACTTATTGAGTAAGTCTGTGATTGATTTCACCGAAAATCTGCTATGATTATAAAATATTGGTCGAGTAGATATATGCAAGGGAGGATTTCCTTAGTTTAAGAGCTGACTTGGTTCCATTTGCTTACAAAACAAATTTCTTGGCAGTAACAGTCCAAGCGAAGCCAGGTACTTCTCCACCTGATCCAACGGAGTGAAGGTCTTCGTCTTCCTCTGCTTCCCACCGCGGGTACTGCGTCGAATACTTTCAAAGCTGAGGTGTGTTCACCCATTCGGACAATAAGACCTAGCGAGCGCAACAGCTCTCTTTTAATTCGCTGAACTATGTCGATGTCGTCGTATATCTCATACAGCTCATTAGCTTTTATCGAATGCTGTGTTCGACGTGGTCAATTTCAAAGGAAGATAAAACTTCCGCAGAACCTTCATAGATATTTATAATGATCCTCCGAACTCTGATTTCGCAGGGAGTAAAATGCAACTCTATTTTCAGAGCTCGTAGACCCGCAATATTCTTCCAAATCCGTCATGTGTTGTGTGACAATGACTGATTGGCATGAAATTGATCTTTTCAATTGCATTTTGTTTCCTGCCAGCTACTTTACTAACTATTTTCTTTGAATGCAGTCATACGGTTGACATAAAAGGAAGGAAGTAGTCGTATTGGTTACCGGTAGCGCAACATGGATGCTTATCAGCGGAGAATCTAAAGTGGCCTGTATAGAGTTACATATGAAGGATTTCAGGATAACATTTAAATTGCCAATTGGGGATACAGCTTATTTCGGAAGACGACAAGGCTTGTAAAACATACTTATGCACATATGTATATGTATTCCAGGTATGCATTGTTTATTGCATCTGCTCAATTGCCTGCATCAATTAATCGAGTTCATCTTGCAGAAAAAGTCAATGTGGCGAAAAAAGGAAAACGCATATCAAATTACGGAGAAGACAATGCAGAGAAACGTAAAATGCAAACGAAGAAAGCAGCGAAGACGCGATCACACACACACACACACATGAGCGCACATTACACGCGCAGTTGGCTAAGCTAACAGAAGGGCCAAAAAACCGGGAACAACAAACAAATATGCAGCACAGTGCCACGACAACAAACAGCTGTACCGCCTCGCTGCACAAGCATGCAAACAACAATTATGAGAATATAGATGTATGACAGCTTGAATTGCTTTATTTAGAGCAATTGACATATGCATTTGAACTCTCAAATGAGTGCATTTGTGCCTGTGCGTTGCATGGATATTTAAATAACTTCAAACTCGCTTAGTAGACGCTGTCGGCAGACAAAGCAAATATAGTGATTTTCTGCATCATTAAAAAGCAGTCTGCCACTATTTAAGGCTATCGAACGAGGCACACAAACAAAGCCACGCACAGTTGCCTGTGTGTATACAAAGGACCTGCAACCTGAGCGTGCCGGAAAATCTCAAGTGCAGTGGCTGGTGCGCTTCTTCTTTGAAATGCGACGGCCAGCGCTCAGGCGGTCCGGTTGACTGGCTGGCGGCAGGATAACTAAATTTTCACAGGATATTTGCTTAATATGCGATATTTACTGCAAACTAGGCGTAGCTATTAAGTAAATGTTTGCTGTAGTAGGCTAGCAATGTATGTGGGTATCTACAGCTATTTCGACTCAGCGGATATGCCACCAAATGGAGTTGAGACCTGAGTCGGAACAGCGGCAACGCGGTCAAACAAGTGCAGCTGTCCGCCACTCAGGCGCGCAAGCAGCCGCAGCAAGAGTACATTGAAAAGACGAAAAAAAAAAACAAATAAGGAATGATGAGGAAAACCTTAAAAAAGGGAAATCATAAAATATTTATCTACATTTTGCATTGGCCCATGTTGTATTTAAAGTGCCTGGATGCTGTCGAAATTCGTAACAGTAATATAAAATTAAGATATCACTAGCACCCTTTTGAAAAATGCGCTAGTTTATGTCCTGCATTTCAAGTAGTGCCCTGGCAGCGCTCGCGTATACAACAAACGCTTGCAATAAAGGTTACAAGTAGTTGCAACACGCAGCGGGTAGCCACACGCACACTGCCAACTAATCTAATCGCGACCAATGCTATAAACAGCGCGGCAGCCACACAACGCTTGCTTTATTCCCGTATTCCCTAGCAGACAGGCGATAAAATACTGTCTTGCCACAAATACTAAGCGTACGCTCACCTATATTACCATTTTTAGTGTCACCTAATGCATGCAGCCCGAAAATATATAATATTTTACTCTACTTTTTATTGCTTGCTTATCAAGGTTTTCGTCTAGCGCTGTTTCATTCATGGTTTTTATGCGCTGACGACGAAAACTGCTTCCAACCTGCATTTTCAGCGTATTCTAGCCTGCTTTTTGTGCGCCCGAAAATGTCCTTTTTATCTTGCTTACCGCCGTTTTGGTCAACCACTTTCCGCTCGATGGTGCATGAAAGTGCCGCGTCTGGCCGCTGTTTTCCTACGCCTTGTAGCATCCATTAGATGTGTGTGTCCTTTAATGTTGATCTACTTTGCTACCCTTTAGCTACTGAATAGCTGCAAATGTGTGTTGCCAGATAACTTTGTTGGCGGCAGCGTAGAACAGCTGAAATTTTGAAGGGTTATGACCATTAGTGAAAAGTTAAAAGTACTGCTAGGCATTTTGCTTATTTAAGCATTTTCTGCCACAAGTTGTAATTATAAATACATTAATATTAGTTGTATGAAAACTCTCTGAGAGAAAGAGAGAGTGAGAAAATATTATTGTAACATTTCAAATTACAGCTCGAAGATCTACTGTTAGTGCTGTATTAAGTTTGTCATTCGTTCGTTTGGTATAATTTATAGGTTGCGATTCTCAACAATATTCTATAGGAATACAGGATAATTTGGAAAAAGTAATATTTTGTATAACCAAGAACCGCTATACTATTTTCAAATCATTCTAGCAATTTTGATTTTGTGTTTATAGAAGCTAGCCCCAACAAACTGAATGCATCTTAGCAGCATATCTATTATCGACCAGATTTTTACCATTCGCCAAATCTTGAAAAAACAAAACTCGTGAAAGGAAGATCAATTTTAAGCCGCATTCGACAGCACGAAAACGAATTGCTTATATGCCGCTATGTCTAATCTCAGTATACTCGCAAAGCCAATATGGCTGTGTAAGCTGACGTCCAGTAACACCAAAGGCTCCGTCGGGTTCGAGAATGACCTCTCCGAGCCATTGGGTATCAAGCGAAGTTTCAGAAAATTAGACTCCCTGGTGTTTGACTTCTTCAATCTACTCTTGGAGAAAATTATACCAGCTGCAGAGCAAAATAGAGGAGGTGCCATCTTTTATAAGAGTGTGGCTGTATTAGAGCTGGCGTACGTCAATGATATTGATATCATTGGGCTCAACAGACTTGTCGTTTGTTCGTTTTCTCCAGTCTGTATAAGGAACCAAAAAATTATAAATTCTTTGATGTCGCCATAGTAATATTATGGGATCCTAAAAAATTTCTCAAATAAAGATATTTAACCGTACTCTTTGGTTTGTTGAACAAATAGTCAAACACAATCCATTGAGAAATCGAAAGGTTCAAGCCATTAACACATTAGTCAACTTTAGTACCAATAAACACACTAAAAAACGCACACAATAGTATCCCCACCGGAAGCTCTTCTGTCGCCTTTGTGACATTTTGGTTGGCCATAAAACATTTAATTGACAAATTCTCAAAACGAAACACATTCTAATCGATCGAAAGGGTTTCAAAATCTTTAGAGCTGCTCTGATTTTATTACTTTCATTTCAAAATTAACTCCTTTATGTCCATTCGAAACATTATATGCGACCTAAGTACGGTTGAGGTGCCATCTTACACCTTTTGTGCGCCGCTTAGCAATTTGATTTGATTTGATTTACCGCTTTTTAATGCTTTAATTCCTTAAGCTTGCGCGAATCGTCGTTTTTTTTTTTTTTTTTTTTTTTTTTTTTTTTTTTTTTTTTTTTTTTTTTTTTTTTTTTTTTTTTTTTTTTTTTTTTGTTTTGGGCAAAACTGCTTCGTGGTTTTATGCTTCGCTTATCAGTTATTCCTATTTTTGTCTTCGCATTGATTCTATATTACTCGCTGTTTGATTCACAAAACATCTCTTGTTATCGCTCAAACAACCTGCTTTGTACTACTGTTGCTTGTCAAATTGTTTGTAGTGCGAGCTTCTTCGTCTTTATGTATTTTTGTACAGCGCTGGCACTGCTCTTCACTTGGCTTCTTCACTTTGGTTGTTTGAAAATTTTTTGCTGTATGTTTGCTCTGTGTTGCGATGCCTTCGAGATTACCGAGTCGAATCTTTGACTTGTATGCTGTATTATTTCAAATATTTTTTCTTTCTATACTTATTTGTTATTGTATACCTTTTGTGGTCTGCTTTTGTAATGTGTAACTACAAGTATTTGCTTTTCAAATACATACTTACACAACTTCTATCCTATCATTTTAATTTAATTACGCTATCGCTTCGCGTTGCTTTTATTTTTTAGTTTTTATTTCCCTTTGGTGTCCGCATTTTTAATCAAATTTAATGGGCTTTAGTGGTATTTTAATGTAGACTATTAGCACCCTTCAGTGAAATCGGCGCCACTTCAAAGGATTTGATTTCAGCATCCCATTCAGTTTATTTCATTGAGTTTTCGGTTGCAGTTTGTAGCGTGAGAGCCGGGGGATAGCTTTGCTTTGAGGCTATTATGGTTTGACACCTGCAACTAAAAGTCAGAGCGCCAGCGGAGTGCTGGAAAGTAGGAATTCTGCTAAAAAGGATCTATTCAACTTGCGTACAAATATTTTGACTTGTTAGTGCATTGTTTAATTGTGCAGTCAGCTTTAAAAATATATGTATGTATATACATTTGCCCATAAATCACCAAAATATTTGTTAGCTAAGGTAATATTTTTTAAGGTTCCAAGCGAAAATTAAAATAAGCGAAGTTTAAACCCCTTAAATGTAACATATCGCCTCTTGACGTCTATCAAGCTTCGAATTTCTATACATATTAAAATATTAGTTGGTCTAATCTGATACCTATTGTTTTTATTTATTCTGAGAACCTCTAAGAAGCTGAAATTCCCTACATACTTCTAAACGAAATTCAGCTGAGCTTTTTTTCGGTCTTTCGAACCAGACGTCGATAGAAAACTAAGGACATTTCTGAAATCAATGAAATAGAACCTTCCAACTTTTTATGAGTAACGACGAATACAGCCGCCTAAAGGTCTGAACTATTGAAATTTTTGAATGGTTCAGACCTTGCCATCTTGAAGGCTATAATACTTGGCTAAGTTTGTTGACCTTTTATATTGTCTTTGAACACAGTATTATATTGGACAAAAGCAAAGAAGTTTTCTTTTCTAAAAGCTACTTCATTCTATACACCAGTAGAGCGTTCGAGCTTTTTTAGTTTGAAATAATAAGCTTTCTACTGTTTGGGACTGTTAGGCCACAGTAGTGTCTTTTAAGCAGAAGCGGTAGCTGTTAATATAGCTTTCTTTCAGAGAGGTATGCCACTTTGACAGCAGAGATGCTATATAGGCCTTGAGCTCGCTGACAGTGACGTCTAAGTTGATTACAGAGTGGATGATCTCACTTACTGCGGCATTGAGCTATTTCCATGTTAAATTTGTCTGGGTACCTGGTCATAGCGAATTCGTCGCAAACTCGCTAAAATGGCACCCTTGCACAAATTCCATTAGAATGGGAACGGCATTCCTCTGTCGTTATGCACTTCAGCAAACAAGTGCCGGGTTGTGAAATCATTCTGGCTCAGAATGAAACTACTAGTTCTTAGCATATCCGTGTGATAGTTCGTACTTACTGTACACTGTCCAATTGGCACTCTCTTGGTGAGGCTAAAGATTTCGGAGCACGCAACTTGTCAAAGTTGCAGACAAGGTGGCAAAATCTAAACACTTTGACCTGTTTTCGTCCATCTAAAGTTGTAGCAGCTGGGTTGCTATATTTTCCACGAACCCGGCGAATTGCCTAGAGTATACATATATTAGCGAGCTCAATACATTTTTGACTGACTCTAGCAGATTTATAGATATACGACGGGATTTTTGATCGGTAGCTAGGATTTGTGGACATCACAACAGACAAGCGTCTCTTGCAGTCCAAGTGGTATTATTCGTTATCATGTGAATATCAGTATATTTATCATTCCTAATAGTAATCCTCAAAAATGTGTCAAGTGAAGTTTCACAAGGTTTTAAGCACTTCTGTGGCAAAAAAGTTAATAAACATATTCACACCACACTGACCACACACTAGAAGTAGATTGATAGAACGTGTGAAGCCAACAAATATCATCTCCAAATGGCTTTAGGAACTTGTACAGTAACATGGCATGCTGTGAGCGACATGCATGCTGCGTTACATAGCATAGAAATTGTTCAACGTAATTTTTATTTATGTAAACTTCAGAAATTATTTAAATTACCAAAGATGTTGAAACAAAAAAGTGTACGCAACAATAACAAACGACCTTGTTGTAAGTATTTATGTTGTCGACTGTTTTCCGTTAACGCATTTATTTGTGCGTGAAACTAATTTCCTGCAACAATTAACTGTTGACCTTTGCGCTCATACAAAATATCGGCTATACGGACCAACCTGTAATTCAAATAGTGCTTTTATTATAAAAAATAGATGCTAAGCACGAAACCGTTATAAAAGATTGCCTTTATAACTAGCCGCAATTAATTTTGTTTACAATACAGAAAAGTGTAATAATATTTATTGTTTCTTGAAGATTTAACAAAAAAGGCACAGCGTAAATTCATTGTCATGACAAAGCAGTTTAACTATCCACAGACAAATATTTAATGTAGATCTCAAATGCAGATAAACAGCATTAATGAAACGCTATGTTAAACAATTTTTGGCAAAGCCATTAATAGCAAGACGAAAAAATAAACATTTATCAGCGCTGGAATACGAGATTTGAAATTCAGCGAAGGCAACAAGTGAACGCGCGGTCAGAAATCAAGCAAACGAAATCAAAAGTGTGAAAAGGTGCAAGTAAACACTTTACAAGCGAAGCGAAACAGACGCATAAACTCAGGCCAGATAAAATATATGGCAAAAAGTAAACAATGATAACAACTACAAAACGAGTTGAACGAAGAAAATCACAAAAAATTAGTTGGCCGCGGCAAAAGCACACAGTCAATTTCAAGGAAACAATAAAAATGTAAACAAAAGACTTGTGTAAAACAACAAACCTGGACAGGCGGCTGACTCGCGTTGGCCAACTGATGGCCAGCAGATTTTTTTTTTTTTTTTAATTTTTTTTCAACACATTACCCATGCAAAGACATTGGTGGCAAGCAAAAATAAAAACAAGAAATTGCGCTTAAAATTATTCAGCGCTGAAAATGTTAAATGAAACACCTACAAAAAGTGCCAGCGTCAGCGAAATTAATTGCAATTTATGATGGGCCACACATACACACGCGAAAAAGCAAGCGCAGAACAAAAGGAGTTGTGCATACGAAACGGCGCACAGCCAATAATGACGGAAAGCAGTGTATCGAAAACTGACAATCCGCGCACAAAATAAGGCGCATCAGCGAAGTGAAACAAAATATTGGCCGAAAAACGTGCTGACGCTAATTAAGTTGTAAAAACGCCCGGCAGCAAAGCGGCGAAGGCTTGCGAAAGCGGTCGTTGAACGGCAAGCAAGCGAAAAGGAATACGCTGCAGTTTATTGTTGTTAAAACACATTGTTGTTGTTGTTGAAAATATTATTGTTGTTGAAAAAATGTTTTGTTGTTGTTAAAACACATTATTGTTCTTGTTGTTGTAAATGTTATTAAGCACGCTTAAAACCCTCACCTTTTATAAGTAGGTATACTCCACATTGCAACATTCATTGATTTCGTACCCGCATTGGCACCAAACTGTGACTCGGTCCCGTTTACGCTACCCTCACTGCCAGCAATATTGCCATTGCAATAAACTAATTTGTTAATTGGCACTGCCCATCGCGTGAATGTTGACAAAGTTGCTGCTGCGCGGCCGTAAAATGAATTAACTTGCTGATGTCTCTTTTAAGTAGCTGCATGCGCAGAGCCTGGGAATTTAGCTTGGCTCCAATGCGAGTTTGTAGCTTTAGCAAAAATGTTTACAAGCGTTGTGGGCTCATAAATGTTATGAACTGCTTGTCGTAAAATGATAATTTTGCGCAAATAAATGTAGGAACTTAGCGGAATTAAAAATGCCGAGGAAAAAAAATTTTTGAAAATGAGTCAGAAGTGTTTTATGTATATAGAAAACGTGCACATGCATATTTCGAACTGTGTATTTGGGAGTAGAATTGTATATTTATTATCACAACTCTTCAAAGAATGTCGATGACGGCGATTGAAGAACGGTTGGTCTGAAACTTGAAGAGAGTAGTCGAAAATAAACAAACGAGTGCGTCAAGTCAGTTTGTTCGATTCCGAGTTACTTTCAGATGACATTGGACCAATGATTCTGTGATCGACAGATAGAAAGCGAAATCAACATAATGTCTTACGGGTCCAGGTTGAAACAGAACAGAAGCTTTCTTATTATCTAGCAATCTATACAGAGACGGCAGCTTCAATTTAAATGGGCAAAATTCAGTCTTTCGGGGAAAAAATGTGGGTATAACTGAAGGTATGAAGTGGGCTTCTGCTCTAACAAGTCGACGAACATTCCAGTAGATAGCCAAGAGGCGCTTTGGGCTATCCCGATCCTAAGACCCATACTCCACATGTCTTGGAACGCAAGCAACACAGGGTATACCACAAAGTTACTTTATTGCAGTGTTGATGGTCAGCATACCCAAAAGAGGGCGTAATAACATTTTAGACGTCTGCACGGGAGAGAAAGTTTCTGCGGAAAACTTATGGTCCTTTGTGCATTGGCAACAGCAAATACCACAGTCGATGGAACGACGAGCTGTCCGAAATATACAACGACATTGACATAGTTCAGCGAATTGAGGGACAGCGGCTACGCTGGCTAGGTCATGTCGTCCGCATGGATGAAAACGTTCCAGCTCTGAAAGTATTCGAGAGGCAGAGGAAGAGTAAGACCTCTACTCCGTTGGAAAGACAAGCTGGAAAAGGAGCTATACAGAATCTCCAATTGGCGCCAAACAGCTAAAAGAAAGAAATACTGGAACCCTGCTGTAAACTCGGCCGTAAGCGCTGTCTACGCCAATAAACAAGAAGAAGAAGGTAAATGCCAATAATTATCGGGCCATAAAAGAGCTCCAAGAAATATTCAAGAACCCGTGTTGGTTTCTGGCTAACCGGTAATGAAGCAAGTATATATATATACTCTATATCCTTTGACAAAAAAAAAATATATATATATATTTCCCAATCAAGACTAGACCTACCTTAATGCTTTTATCTCTGCTTTGTTTGCTTGGCGCTCGCGTCGTGTCGTCGATCTCATTTTTAAAACGCCCAACAGTTGCAGCCTAGCTAACTGGCAACAGCTTGCTGATTTCATCCAGCAATTCACACTAACCTATCAACTAAGCAACTTAGTTAACAGCTAGGACTGTGAGCCACTCACTTGGCTGTTACATTTCAAGCGCTTTCTAAAACCAAGCGCCAATTGTCTCCAAACCCCCAAAGCTCGCAAATCGATTTAGTTTCTACACCTTACCATTTACTTTTATTTCCCACTACTTGCGAGTGTTTTTTTTTTCATTTTATTGTCTGCGGTTTAAGCTAAATAGCTGCCGCAATCGCCTTCCGCCTGCTCAAGCCCAGCTTGAGCTTGCTTTTATCGTCGCCACTGCGCTGTTGTGTGTGGTGTGAATTTCTGGCTTGTAATCGAAAATATTTTTACCTCTTTTTGCTGACTACTTTTATTTTTTGCACTTCCTCGCCACTGGCTTTTGTTGTTGTTATTGTTGTTAACTTGGTTTTCATTGATTAAGACAATATCGTAAAATGACGTTTATTTTGCTTTCATGTGCAATGTGATCGTGTCGCATCGAGGAGGCAATCAACTTGCAGCGATCGCCGACGTCGATCGATAGTTTCAGGTTGCACAGCCGTTGTTGTTGCCTTGCTGCCGCTGCTTAACTTGTTTTACCGCAAGGCTAAGCGTTCGTAAGCGGTTTTATGCGCATGTATGCTTGAGTGTGTGTGTGTGTACTATAGCAACGTGTCTGCTGCAATTGCATTTTTGTGTTAAATTAAGCAAAAATGAAGTTAAATGAGGAAAGTGTTGCACCGCTGGTGGTTAATGTGTGGAATTAGCAGCGGCGCTCTTGTTGTTGCTTCGTGTAATGTGGTTACATGTTTTTTTTTTCTTTGTTTGCTTTTGCTTTTGCATTTATCTGTTATTTTTTCTCACCTGCTTTGGCTACACCTTTTTAGTTGTGGTCTTTGCAATTTGGTGTCTGGCTGACTGTTTTTTCACGTCAAAGCTCTTTGATTTCTTTACGCCTCAACGATTTATCATTATCTACGCTTGCGGTTTTTCGTTACGTTGATTTCATTTTTTTACACCTTCGATAATTTAGCATAAAATTTTTTCCGGTAATTCCGCTTTTTCGATCCAATTTCTACACCTGAACGGTTTTGCGAAATTTGTCTCCCCAATTTTACGTGGCGAGTGTGTGGAAAAAATTATGAAAGTCTAAAAAAGGTTGAGAAATTATTATTTTCGTCGGGTAGTTATAGAATTAATGAACTTGAGTTGAGTGCTGTGCGAAGTTATAAGCCTTTTAAAAACAAATTTGGAGAGAGACTTGTCGGAAAGTTGGTTTTAGAGTTTTTATACCCATTTAATGTGCCTTTAAGCAGTTTTTGTTGGACGGCTTAGTACATAAAGTACTATTACGATTGGTTTCTCAATAGAATTTTTAGAGTAGAGTACTATTATCTTATATGATTGGTTTCTCTGTAGAATTTTTTCCACAGGCAACATCTGTGTCAGCAAGGAAAGGCCCTACCATCGGCTCTTTGAAGCCCACTTTGCAGCAATATCTTATATTGTTCCTCCATATAAAATTAATAGTATAAAATAATTATAATAAACAATAGAATAATAATATTAAATTACATATTATTACCTAAAATTTGCAACGCAAACTAAAAACTAATGGTATAACCACAAACAGGCCTACCAGCGCCATCTACAGTCACCCATTCTGTGCCTACTAGCAGCAACTACAAATAGCCTAGCAAAGCATTTTTTACTCTTTGCCCACGAAATGACAAAAATGCAGTTCAACTGCAGCAAATAACAAGAACAAGATAACTTTACGCCGCCAGATACACAATCCAGCCCCTGCAATACAGGGAGAGGCAAATAGCCGCGGCAGCGCTGCGAAAATTGTCGGGCCTGTCAACGTGTGAAATACTTTAATGGAGATCACTAATTTAGTGAGAGCACCAGTAGGGTTAGTGAGCGCGCTCCGATCACCAAGAGCGCCACACTCGCTCTACTGGCTGTGAAGGTGTGCGTGCGCAAGCATGCGCCATGTTGAATGGGAGCGTGCAGCCAGCAAGCTGTGGAAGCGAGCGAGCACGATGCAATTTTCTATGTGTGCGTTTGTTGACAGTGCGCATGTGTTAGTGCTCTTCTTTGTGTGCGTAACACTTCCCCTCAAAATTGAGCGCGAGCGCAACA
Source organism: Bactrocera latifrons (assembly GCF_001853355.1). NCBI lineage: Eukaryota > Metazoa > Arthropoda > Insecta > Diptera > Tephritidae > Bactrocera > Bactrocera latifrons. The sequence continues at coordinate 968,458 of NW_017537046.1, forward strand.
AACTGAGAAGAGCGCTGGCTGGCAGAGTGAGCGAGTTTGTGCGCGCTCAGCATACAACGGTCTACCTGCTACATTTTACAAAGTCTAATAGCTGCTTAAATGCTGTCGGAGCTCATGATCTTGTCATAACACACAATCAGACAGGCTGATAGACAGACAGACGAAGCGGAGGAGTGTACATATCGACACACATACACAAGCAGATTAGGTCGTTTTAAAAGGTAGCAAAACAAAAGCAAAGCGAAAGGCAAGTAGACAGGCACACAATGACAGCACAACGAACAATGTGCCACAGAGTAAATCTGTAGACTCACAACAATTGTGGGTTTTGCTGCTGTTGCTGGTGGGCCTAAGACGGGGCTTAGCGACGCTATTAAATGTTTATAAAAATAACATTATGGCTTGGAACCGTTTTTCTTTCACTCTAAACGCGCAAAAGAGCAGCCACATGCACTTGGAAAACATTTAGAAAATCCACGGAATACTTGCTTCATGGTGGAAAATTTGGCTGTCACTTTGTTTTGCTTCGTGTTTCATAGCACTTGTTTTGAATTGGGATTTCGTTGGCAGGATTTCATTCGCAGCAGCCTTCTTTCGCAGGAAGATAAACAAATTTTGTGCTGAGTGATGTTTTTACAGCAGTTCGGTGCGGCAGCGCAGTGGAAAGTCTGAAAATAAATTCTAAGTTTGTTATTCTTATAGGCAGTAATTAAGAATTTTTGCTAATACACATGAAAATTCGGCGTGGTATTAGTGGAATACAGTTATTATCTTGGATCAGCGTTGCAAAACAAACTATGACAAGTTAGAAGTCCATGCGATGGACGAACGAATTCTTAGAAGGTTAAAAATGCAAGATCGTCACAGGTTCGAAATATGAGGTCGCCGATAATTATTAAATTTTGCTAGCGGAATCTAGCTTAGCTGTGGGTCTTCCTAGCAAATTATGATTTTTTTATCTTCATAAGCTGTATGAAGATTAACTTGTTGCTATCTCTAGGCACTGATCGCAGCGATCGCCCAAGTATTAATATTTGCACGGTCATGGTTGGGAATGCGATTTCTAATTTTTAAGTCAATTTGGAATTTAAATTTGGACGCAAAAAGTCGACATTATCTTGAAAGATTTGTCAAAGATCAATTAGTTTTGATATACTGACGAAAAGTATCGAAAATTTGGTTTTGTGTGCAAAGTTACCTTGAATTCTGGATCCTTATTGGCTTGTGTATGTATTTATGTAGGTCTAAGTGTGATTGGAAGTGAATGGGGTCTTACTTGACTACTTATCAATTGTGATAACTGAAATTATAAAACTTATCAAGTACAAAAGCATTCCAGTCGGTCAGAGCCTAAACAAGTGACCTGTTTTCCAAGCCAAGGTTACAGCCATTAAGGTAGCAGCAGATCTGCTGCTCCGGAGTGTAGCCGCCTTCAGAGAAGTGACCATTCACTCGGATATCAGAGCAGCCATACTAGCTTTGAAGTTATTGACCGAGCGTTCAGGGTTTTTTTGAGGAGTGCTTAACCACGCTAATAATATCATCTAGTGTCTTTGTGATCAGTTCTGAATCAACTGATAACCCATGCCTAGTTGGGTTCAAGGTATACGCTTAATGATCATGCATCGCAGAACTGCAGTTTTACATACATATATTTGCAAGTTGCATCCATTAAGTGCATTAAGTGATAACAGCAGTGCCGATAAGGCGTCTCTTTGCGGCGAATGCATTTCAAGATACCCTTTGATCCTCGCTGTCGATCAGGCAGTGATCGCTGTGGGATGCCGCTGTACTTGAGCGGTCACTTGAAATCTCTCTTCTCTTTTTTTCCAACTTAATATTATTTCAGGATGTGCTATTATTCAGTGGAAAAGGTTTACAAAATATTGATAATAATCTATTTTTATTATTTTTTCACTTGAAAATCAGCAATTGTCTGCTATACTTTTCTATATCTAGCTATGTATATGCTTGAATTTGTCACATTGTCGCCTTGTCATCGGCAGCCTTCACTAATCATGCCGCTAAATACAGTGATGCTGAGCAAAACAAGTAAAACGAAAGAGATTTCTGACAATTAACGTCAGTGAGCTCATTTTTATTTTATTTTTCCAAGGGATTAAATGTTGCTGCCGATCGCAGGTTTTTGGTTGGTGCAAGCGAAACTTGGCGTAGCCATTGCAAGTGGCAGCAGCCACCACCTAATAGATACATATATCTTCATTATCTCGACAATATTGTTTTTCAAGCTGTCCGCCATTGTTTTGCTGCCATTGAAGATGGCTTGCAATTAGTTGTTAGCCTTTCAACTATTTATTTATTTATTCTAGGTATTATTTATGCCTTGTTTATTCAGCAGTAAGTAGTTAAAATTGTAGTGTTTATTTTCCAAAAAAGCCGAACACTCAAACACTTGCTGCCACCATTTATACATACACACACTTATATACACGCACTCTACAACAGGAATTTCACCGGTAAACGTCTCTAATCGCCGCGTAATTTGGCAGCCAGTAAAATACGCTTGCTATTTATCAGCCAAGTTTCTACCTAAGCGCGCATAAGCGTCAACTCACATACAGCACACAAACACACACTCATACGTCTGTATACCAGAAAAACAAATTGAAGATTTGCAGCCGCCTCTTTGGTAGCTGTAAAAATAAAATTATAGAGCAATTTATGTGCATGACTTGGCTGTATGTGTTGGGCTCATTTTGGCAGGCACTCTCTTGTAGCGCTCCACTCAAGCAAAGTCTGGCAAAAAAAAAAAAAAAACAACACTAAGCATACCCGATTGGTGGCTATTGATAATTCAGGGTCTTATACTGATGAGCACATTTATCAAAATGGTTATTAAGAAGAATACTTTTTCGTAATTCTTTTTCGCTTACTTTGGCTTGGTGAGCAAAAAATTGCATGTGTGGTACTTTAGATTAAAAAAGCAAAGTAATTTCGTAATGACTGGCAGATATTTTAGAAATTGTTTAAAATTATTACTTCTAATATGTAGAGGCGTTTTTAGGTGACTCTGCAACGGCTTTCTAATTGCCAAAGCATTCAAATTTGCTAATATCTTTTATTTATCTTCAGATCTTTTAAGAACTTTTGAGGTTATGAAATTATGTTATGATTCTATGCATACTTCTTGTCTTATTGTTCATGTACATATATATATGTATATTCTCTAACCGACCAGAGAACGCAGTTTCTTCAATCTTTCAGGTTTAAGTTTTTCAGTGAATTCGTGGCTTCAACGTTGTTTGTAGAGATCTTTTGGTTTACAACGACTCACTGTAAAATATTTTCATTCTGAAATATGGTAGATACTATACCCTCGTCAACATTGCCTAGAATAAATGGAATCTAAGCAAACAATGGTTTTGACGTATATATAGATAGTTAAGATAGAGGAACTTTAAAGACGGCATTGGTAGGTATATTATAGATTAGATTAAGGTAAGGAGTTACAGGGTTTACGGAATTCAAAAATCGATTTTTATTACCTTATTTTAAATTCTTAAACAACCCTACAATATTATCCTAAATTTTCGAGTTGATCCGAGTAATTGTTTCGGACATACAGCCTTGAGAACTTGTGCGCATAAGACTAGCTGGCTAAGTGCGCCGTTTTTAAACGCGTTTTTCTCGAAACTGTGTTTTTGAAGTCGGTTGGCAACATTTCTCGAGAACTACTCAAACTGATTTTCTTGAAATTTTACACAGGTCTTTGAGAAACGATTCTCAAACACCCGCCCTGATACAACTTTGTCGAATTCCATCATGATTGTTAACTTTACAGCATAAATTCCTATTAAACAATATCCAGTAAGAACCCATAATTTTGCTGAAGACAAGTAACTCTGTTGATCTCACACGTTCTACTCTAGGCCAAAAAAGGATCTTTCAGTGGCATAGGAGCGGATCGCCAAACAACGCTTGTAAAGTACACGTAAGGTCCATTGGTCTAGAGCTAAAACGCAAGATGACAATAGAGATCCAATATGAGTGGCGCAAAGGGGGCGTCAAAAGATAGCTTGTCAGATTTGCAGTTGCCAGCGATTCCTTAGTATTCCGTAGTAGCCTTATTAACTTTAATCTTTATTAAGGTTAGACCTTCCCTGACTAGCTTTGAGGCCACACTTAGCAAATTGAGCCCTAGTTTCGTACTGTCGGAATGAATGCTCCCCTCTCTGAAAAAGGCTGAACTTCTTAGCAGTACTTCTATCGCCTCCTTAATAGCATCCATTTCTTTCTGAATAATAACTGCTACAGTTGCTGGTAGCCTAAAGCTAAGACTCACACAAAGCTCTTCACAGAAACCCTCCAACCTTCCCTCCTATCTTCGACCCATCCATAAAACAGGTCACTACGTCCCTGCTCCAATGACTTCTCACCTTCCACATAGCCCTACAAAACATTTAGCGAGAGAAAAAGCATCAGTGATCGAAACTATCAAGAATACAAATGAAGGAGATGAGAAATCCGGCTTATATATTTTCGGAATCTTTCATATACCCAGCTTTTCTGAGCCTTCGGAACTATATTATACAATTGCATGATTCTAAGGGCCGATTAGTCAATTATGCCTATGATATTCATGATTTATATGGTGTTGCCGGATCTATGGGCAACTATAAAAAAAACTATTTTAAATAAAGCACATATATATTCCCACATACATAGCGCTTGGAGTTAAAAATTCAAATTTCCGAAGCAATATTGCAGCGACGGTATTTAAATTTCGGAGCCAAGCAGACTTTCCAAATATAGACTCAAATTTGGAACTAAAAAAAAGCTCAGAAATGTCTACAGAGAATATATTATAATCAGAACCACTAGAGTTAATATATTTAAGCACATGCGGAGATATGTATTCTAACATACCGCCGTGTGGACTTCAATAATCTACCAAAAATTATGCAAACGTGTCAGTGATACGAAAGTTGCATGCCACAGTAATGTTGCATATACATTCGCACATTAAAATGTGTTCATATGTATGCTCATTTTACGTGGCTTTACAAAAGTAATCCAATTGCAAGCGACAGCTTTGGCGCGGTAGCCAAAATCCTATGAAAATTTCGTCCTCAAAAGCGCGATTTATGAAAAATGTGGAAAAGAGCGTGCAGCGCAGTAGCAGCGATCGTTAAATGCTTTTAAAGGCTGAGATTATTAGAGACAAAGTCAAAAGCAATTGGAATGGCGGGTAGTTGCTGCGGCAAGCGCCAAGGCAGACAGAGCGTCAGCATGCGACAAGGACAGCCGACGACGCGGACAGCAACCAGCAACAATCGCTGCAACTGTGACTGCGGCAGCGGCAGCAACATGTGCGCTTGACCCATTGCCATTTTCTAATTCAATTAAGCGCTTACAGTAGCAACAACAAGAACACAGCGACAACCAAAGCAGCATCCACTAGTCTCACAACTGCAACCAAATGTGGCCGGTTGGCCGCTTGGTCGCTTTATGTGCCACATTTGAATGCAATTTTTTTCGGTTGCTTGCAACAGGAGTTTATTTTTTATGCAGCAACCAATAAAAAATGTGGCCAAAGTGAGCTCATAAAAAATCGGACGCGCATATAAATGCGAAGCAGCGTGGTGTGTTGCAGCAACGCCGCGGATTCTGGGCAATTGCTGTGCTTTTTTTTTGCTGTTGTTGCATGAAATTGATGCGCGTTGCCATGGCTGCTGCAGACTACAGTGGCGCTTGTGGCGCGCCGGTCCATGCTTTGCAAGGCGCACAAAGCGGTCAGCTGTATTAACTAAGCGCGTTGCCTCAATGAAATAAAAAATGTACTTGTATGCCCAACAACAACACGCAAGTAAAACAATAATTTCACTAAAAACCATTTGAACATTTCTGTATAAGTGTGTGTGTGTATGTGTGGCGATATGTGATTTTGCTTATTTGTGGCAAGTTCGACTAGCGACGGTTGGCGCTTGCCACACAGTCGAGTGCATTTTGTTGAGTTTAATTTGATTGCATATGCTTGACATAGTTATGCAGCAGACATGTTGTATGCAAAGAGCCATGCGCACACAGCTGCCACATGGATATATAGCTTATGTGGTTGGCCTTACTCGCCACAAATATGTGTCCGTTTGTTGCTGTGTGCAAACACACATACCCACTATGGGAAAATAAGCTAGAAAGCTACGCGGTTTTGGTTAGAAGCATGTAAATATATGCAAAAACTGGAATAACCGCTCTTTTAAAAATTTATGCAATCAAAAACCACAAAGCTGCAACGCTGAGAAAGAGTTGGAATTGTAAAACTTTGTGCAATAAAAGAAAAGCACAATAAATATTTTAAGCGAAAAATCGACATTTGAATTGATGATATTTTAATTAAATAAAAGCTCACATGAAAGCTCATAAGCCATGTGATATAACTTAGTGATCTCAAAATATCGGAAGTGATTATTTTTATATCTTATCCGCCATACTTGACTTTCAAACACATTTTTTCATTAATTTCATTTTCTTCCAAAAGCTCACATGAAAGCTCATAAGCCATGTGATATAACTTATCGATTTCAAAGTATCTAAAGTGATTATGTTTATACTCTAGCCGCCATACTTGACTTTCAAACACATTTTTTCATTCATTCCATTTTCTTCTAAAAGCTCATATGAAAGCTCCTAAGCNATTATGTTTATACTCTAGCCGCCATACTTGACTTTCAAACACATTTTTTCATTCATTCCATTTTCTTCTAAAAGCTCATATGAAAGCTCCTAAGCTATATGATATGACTTATCGATCACAGAGTATCGAGGCGGGGTGGAGGATATTTTTATACCTTATCTGACTTATTAAACTTTTAAATACATTTTGTCATTCAGTCAGCTGTTGAAATTGTAATTCTCAGACGGTTTATTAAAGAAAAGGGAAAAGTAATATAGGAAATAAAGTAATAGAGAAACTTATCGTTTAAGGATAAAACAACGCAATTAGATACATTACCATCACCATAGATCTTCGAGACGAGAATTTATTTTAGCAAAAACTTCAGAATTTCCTTCAGAAAGAGTCTTTATTGGAATTAACAGTGATATTAGGTGGCATTACCGGCTTAATTCATGTCGTGAAGGTCATAAGAAACCCTAAAAACTAAACTCTATAAAAATCTTTTGTCTTGCCACCTTGAATTTATATGTAGACTATGCGGACTATGGGGACCTAAATGAGAGCAAAAAAATGCGCTGCTAGAGAAATTCCACACTTTCCGCTAAAAAATATTCGCGTCGATTTTGTTTGTTACGGTATCTGTCATCGATAGCCTTGCTTGTACGTTGCAAACGATAGCAATTTTCGCTTTGTTGCAAGTGTCAAACAGTAGCTGCTTATGAAAGTAATGCGTGTGCCACACCGCAACAAAACACACACACTTGCCGGCATGCCAGCACACTACGATTGGCATATTCTGTTATATGCAACGCATACAACACACATGCACAGCTACGTGGAAGTGGCAATAAATCGTTCAACAACAGCTACAACAACAACAACAAGCCAAGCACCACCAATACGCTAGAGTTTATTGTAAATGCAAAATATGCCACTTGACAGTGCCAACGATGCAACAGCAACAACTACAATAGCAACAACAGTCAATAACAGCAACAGCAACAAGAAACGCACACGACGACACAGCTCGACAACAATGCAGAAAAACAATAAGTACCAAGTAAGTAAATAGCTAAGAACCCAAAGGCTGCATTTGCGATAAAACAAAAACAGAAACAACAACGGCAACATCATATCATACAATAGCTAAAGCAATAGTAATAATAATAACAAAAGCATAAATGCAAGCACTACAAAACACTTGACTGTGTGCGTGCTTATTATGTCGAAGTGTGCGATCCAGCCAGCAATTGCTGTTTAGTTGCAGCAGAAATTTGCATGCTCCATGCACTATGTGCCACACTTGCCAATTGCACTGCCCTACAATCAATAGCCATGAATGCGCCTGAGAGCAGCTGAGCTAAGTTGCCGGCACACCGAGTATGTGTGTGTGCGTGTGTGTGTGAGGTACAGCCTGAGGGCAGGGGTTCCTCGCATATTGGCCACTGAAGTAGCTAAGAGCTTGTGGCAAGTAAGTGAGGCGACAAAGCGTTTTATGGGCATTGCATTTGTTGTTTTTTTTTTTTTTTTTTTTTTTTTTTTTTTTTTTTNGCGTTTTATGGGCATTGCATTTGTTGTTTTTTTTTTTTTTTTTTTTTGTGCTTGGCTTTTGCATATTTTTCTAAAGTTTACACAGTTTTTTCTATAAATTTTATTTCACACATCTTCATTCATATACACACAACATTATTCTTTTCAATGTGCTTATTGCGTTTGTGTTGCATGCGGGTTCAGTCACACGGCCGCCACTCAAGTGTTCATGCACTTACCATGCAACACACGCACTTAGCGGCAGAGCAAATATCGAAAAAGGAAGCAAAGTGGGCGTTTAATAGAAAGAGGAAGCAGAACGAGCAGCTGTCGTAGCAGCAAAATTATATTGCAACGCGACATTTATGTGCAACCCTTTCGTTGTTGCCAGGGCATGGATGCAAATAGGCCCATTTCTGACAGCCATTACTAAGCAGCGCTCTTAACTTCACGATTTTCGAGTGTGTTTAAGAACTCGTGGGGTGAAGTAATCATAGTTAGAGCTTTAATTGGACGAGTTCGAAAAAAAAATTATGAAATTATGAACAGTTTTTCGAAGTTATGCCAAAAGTTGTCCCTTCAGACCTCATTCCAAGTTTTTTTAAGAAGAGCTAATCGACCGACCGACAGAGTTATCAGATCTTTATGAATGCAGAAACTTCTAGCAGTTAACCAAGCAGCGCCTTTCTCCTCAGTATAACCGTGTTCCTCCGTTAAAATCACGATTATAATCTTAGATTATTTTCTGTGTCGCAAAACTGCACAGCTGTCGCGTTGGAAAGAAAAGAAGCTCCGCTTTCTTCAACACTTCCTTCGTGACTGCTCCGCCTTTGGAAATCGAAGCTTAAACACTTGGAAGATACTAGTTCAAGTGCGATCCCCATCTAGAAAATCAGCCCTCAACATAGCCTAATATATATATATCGAAACCGAGTGTCTCATAATGCCCTTATTCAGTAAATTTCAATCTCTCTGAGATATATAAAACAAGGAAATAAGTATGGTAAAGCTATCATGCTTCCAACGACCAGCGGATTTCATAGACAAGATTTCTTCTCCATATAAACTGCTGTCTCTTATACACATCTAGATGTGTATAAGAGACAGGCCCTCAACATAGCCTAATATATATATATCGAAACCGAGTGTCTCATAATGCCCTTATTCAGTAAATTTCAATCTCTCTGAGATATATAAAACAAGGAAATAAGTATGGTAAAGCTATCATGCTTCCAACGACCAGCGGATTTCATAGACAAGATTTCTTCTCCATATAAACTGGATCTCGAGAGCTTCAAGCAACATCGGCCAAGCTCAGAAGTAATATCAGTTTGTACGCCGGACTAGAAGTACCTGTTAGTATGATAAAAATATTTACTACTTATTCCTTTTACTTTTACAATTTTTCTTTGGTATCGACTCTGTTCGCTGAAACGCTACATTTTGATATTTTAAACGTACAAACTTGTAGATTCAGCGTGGAACTGATCCCAGATCCCAGATATAAGAGAGTCCAAGGCTAAATCTCATACGATTTTTTAAATTAAGGGGAAAACTTCTATTTACCCCACAATTATTTTGTACTTACATGTAATTTCTAAAGGGTATCCATTTCAAGCTTCCGAGGTTCAAGCATCAAATAGTCGGTTATCATGGCGCGGTAACATTTGCCATGGACGGTTACGCTCTCACCGGCATAATTTTTGCATAAATATGGACCGATGATTCCACCGTCCCACCAATCACATCAAACCGTTGTTTTTTCTGGATGATATGGCTGGTCATGAATCTTTTCTAATTTTGTTTACACACACATTGAGCTAGAAATGGGGACATAAATCGCGAAATTGGCTCGAAAACGTCGGATCTTCTTGGAACTTATCAAGAGGATATAGAGCAGAGCGATATCGCTTGGGAAAGTGGAGAAGCTTCAGTTCTTGCGAAAGCAGTATTTTGTACCCTTTTAATTTAAGATCTCGATGCAAAATATCCGAAGTCTTTCCATACGTCCGACCGAATCGCTGCGAACGGCGCCGAATCGACTCTCCACGGTCATCGTGTACATACGCAACTTCGACCACTATATTTTCATATCTGCGTGCTGGACGTGGTCGATTCGGTCGAATGTTATCCAAAAATGATATCTAAGTCTCAGCATGGGTACACGACTCACACGAAATCTGTCACGAAAAGGTTATTGAAAAAAAAAAAAATGCCTCTACCTGAAATACCCGTTACATACCCCACGATACACTAGTCAACTTTTCCAAGAAATCTATGGATATATACATACATAACTGTTGAATCGAGTTCAGATCTATTCAATACAACAATAAGTCGGGCAATTAGCAACAATAACAACAATTTCGAAAGCAACATCAACATTTATAGAGTATATAAGTAAGAGCTACTAAATATATATATATGTAATTAAAACTGATATAGGTGTATCTTTAAGATATTTTATCAAAAACTCCATGCTGCATACATATTTCATTGCCTGATAGATATATATAGACTATACATATGTTTGTATATCATAATTGTGCAAATAAGCTTTGCTTCAAACAAAGCTGCCACTGATGCATCATCTGTAGACCAAATGCATGCGATTATACACACAAATGCACATAAATGCGCTTTCATATCTTCTTAGAAAGACATTTGTCTATTATCTTCTGCCAAGCATAAATTAAATTCGAACGATGCCACGAGCAGGATATGCTTTCTATGAGCGCTCCCCTTAGACAAATAGGCACACACACACACATGCATGCGCCTCAGCATTGTTTTAACGTATTGAGGTTGATTAGTTTGTGTTCATCCGTAGAGATTTTGCTGGAGAATTGATAGACAAGTATTAAATTACTTAAATATTTGCGAAACGACTTAATTAATTGCTAAGAATGCGCACGTGGAAATATGAAAATTATCATAATTTCAAGAACATGTGATCTCACTTTGAAAGATTTGAAAATGTTTGAGCTTTGTTGTTTGTTGCAAGGAAATAAAATTAATTAACTCTACGGAAAAGCTGTCAGTTGACCTCGGAGGATGGAACTCAATTAAATTATAATATGTGTGTAAATAAACAATGAGTGTGCGCATATAGCAGAAGAGGCAGAGTGATAATACTTATGACCAATAAGATGAGAGTCGCAGCGCAGAAAGTTGAGTCGGCTGGGATTTAATGCTGCTTTGAGAATGCTATAGAAATATATATGTCTTCTTGAAAATTTAATATCAGCTGATATTTGGCGATGAGTTTAGGATTCTTGAAAATATGGGATGAGAGGCAGATCCGTTTTTATCTAAGGTCTAATGTTAACGACACGACACTAAAGAGTTCACACTGGCCGTCGAATAGGCAAAACTCCCTTTGTTAGTGAATTTTGGAGAAATAAATGTAAGAATTTGACTAAGAATCTCCTTTTCCAAAACATTTTTTTTTTTTTTTTTTTTTTTTTATTCAATCTATCATCAATCTTAAGCTGTTGCGACCGTAAACTAGTTTCCAAGTACATTTAGTTGGCACTTATGAACTTAAACACAACAATACTCACCCATATTGTTCCAATTGCACACGTTGCCCTGCATGTTGCAAGTGCGGTTGTGTATTTACTTAAATTACTAAGTTACTTTCTACGAGTACTCATCTCAAGCAGTGGACGTGGTATACGCAGTTACTTACTAATTTTTAGTGCAACCATCATGCTCGACAAATTAATGTTGCAAACTGTAGTTGTAAGTAACGGCTTCACCTGTTGTTAGTGCCAATTTCGCCGTTGTCGCAGACGTTTCTTTCACATTGCACGTGCTTAACTTTTCATTCAACGGCATTATTATGCTATTTTACCGTTGCTTGAAGTGTGGCAAGTAGCTGTTGCATGTATATTTTTGCCTTGTCGGTTTTTTTTCTTTTTTTTTTTTTTTTGTTTTTTGCCAGAAAGTTTATTCTTTCCTTAACAGCAAATTAAGCGCATTTAATTGAAAAGGTTTGTTGTTTGTGTTTTGTAACGTTTTTTTGTTGTTGATTTTGTTCTGAAAACAACGATTTTTATCAAGCAGTGCAAAAGTTCCGGCGCAGCAAACTGGAGTAGCTACTTTATATCAATTGACAGTTGCTTTTGTTGTTGTTATAACTGTTTTCCATCAATTTCTTTGCTCAATTTACAGTAGCTTTGTGCTCCTGACAATTACCATCACTCAGTTCTATAAAGTCTCTCCGTAACTAGTTTTTATTGCTATTCTGTCTATGTAACTAATCTTGTTGTTAGTATGTATGTATGTGTTTTTTTTTTTTTTTTTGTTTTTTTTGGGTTATGTTACTTGTTGCTTTTTCCATATTTTTTCAACATTCTCCGGGTTCTGCTCCCCATAATGCCAAACTCACCGAAGAGAGATTCCGTCACGTGCCCCTTTTTTCCTATTTTTGTTGCTGTTTTATTATTTGGTACATACTTACTGTAAATATTACATGATTTTCTACACTTTATTATATTTTATGCATGGGAACATATACTACCCCACTTCCTGCGAACTCCACCAACTCAGGGCCACAACACTGCGTTGTACTTCCGTGAAGAGTTCCTACAGTCTGTTGTTCATTTCTTAGTTGCTCTGATGGCGAAAGTGTTGCTGCTGCTCATTAACTTTACTCTTTGTGTGTTCTTAGTTTTTAATACTTCCTTCTCTGATTGCTGTTACTTAGTACTAATTGAAATTGCAATGAAAATATTTGATTTTGTTGCTGTATTTGTACTTTGTCTGCAAAAGTTTTCATGGCATATTTAAGTGCACTGTTCGAAAAATTAAAGTTGGAATAATTGTTATTGTATTTTTGAGGGAGAGCTCTTTTCAAGTAGGTCAAGTCGGTTTTTGCAGGGCAGGGTCGGTAGGTTTGCAGGGCTTTAATAGCTTCTGAAAGGTTTCCGTCTTCAAGACTCTTAATTAACTTAATATTGTATTTACGCTGTCTTCTGTTAGGTGAATGCTTTTTAATAAATTTACTAAAAACACTCGAATGGTCACTGAGGTTGAGCGATACCGAATTTTTCTGATTGATATCCGAACCTAACCTGAAATACGCACTCATGATCAAAAATGACCCGAACTAATACATATAAAAGGCTCACACAAACCGGAGCGATAAAGAAACCTAGGTTAGTACAATATTTTTAATGTTCATGCTAAGTTTGATCTTCCTATAATATCTCAATTAATGTGTGTTTGGCAGGAAAATTTTGTCAGGAGATTTTCATACAATAGGTCAGTGCGGCTCTTTCTTCTATTTGTGGGTGAATTTTACTTTAAATCATGTCTCTTTCCTTTGTTCCACTTCTCGTCCAATTGTAAAACCTAACCTGAAATATGCAGTTTTGATCAAAATTGACCCGGACTGGCCCAAAACGATAAAAAAACCCCTACTTTGGTACAATATTTTAATGTTCATGTGAATTAATGTATGTTTGGCAGGAAAATTGTTTCAGGCGATTTTCATGTATTGAGTCAATGGACTCATGGCACATACCCTAAAGCGGATTTTTCAATTCCGAAATTAAAAAAAATTAACAGGAAACCAAATGTGGCTATATATTGTGACTGACCCATGACTCTCCTTTCGTATTTGACCAAAAAGCCAGTCACAGTCATGCGCATTGAGGAAAAAAAAAGTTCTATCGATTCCAGTCCGATTCCAATTTGATCATCAGTTCTGGGAACCTTAGTTTGTAGGTATTTTTTTATAATTGTGTTTTATTTATTATTACAGCCGAAAAAACTATATTATTATTATTATATTCTTGTCTGCAGAGTTTATAGAGCTTAGAGCACCGTTTTCCACATCTTCTAACGCACTTCTAAATACTCTGTGGGCGTTCTCCCAATGCACTTACAATGAATTCTAGCTGTTAAATAACGGTATCACAAACTTAACAAAACAGTTAAAATTTACATAACATTTACAAAATAATAATAAAATAAATTTGTCTGCCAAAATTACAATAATTAATAACAACAACACATTTCCCTGAAAATCAATTAAAAATTTAACAGCAGTAGCAGCAACTATAACAGTAGCACATTATTTTAACACTAACACTCACAACTAACAGCAACAGTACAAAAGAGTAAGCTTAAGACCCGTAACAGCCGATTATTTCAAATGTATAAACACCATATGAACCAACCCACTTCGCCATTATGCCCACAACATGGCATCGCCACAAAAACAAAGCCACTTCGTGCTTGGCTTTCGCAGAATACGCCATTTACTCCCACATTGGCGCTGCGACGGCAAGCACACGTGTTGCTGCTCCTGCTACTGTGCTGTGCGCTCCAACATATGTTTTTGCATTCGCATTTAAGCTCTCACATGCTGTTTATACTCACATGAGCGCTGTGCTGTTATGTACGCGAGTAACATAACCGTTATGTGTATGTGAATGCAACAACAGCGGAACATTTAAATTTTAAAATGCTCACATGACTCTCAACTTCCGTTGACTTTGCAACTGTTGCTGTAACAGCACGACTACACAAATTGTAAACGAACAGACGCGAGTGCCTTCGACAAGACACAATTTCGTTTGAGTCGCAGGAAATGACAGCGGAAAGGAGTGCGGCAATCGCCTGTTGCCTTTAACAAAATGTGCGCCTCCTCGGCCGCTGCTCAGCTGTTGTCGTCGACTGCGCCGCGCTGCCGCTGAGTCGTTGCCAACTTTTATTCGAGCAGCATTTTGCTCTTATTCTTGCAGTTATTTGTTATTATTGCATTTGGTGTTATTGTTGTGGCTCAATTATGGTGGACTGCTGGATATCATTCTCTGCTGCTATTGCTGATGTTGTTGTTGCTGCTTTCTATTACTCGTATGCCTGCTGGTGCAACAATTGTTGTCACAATGGCGCTGCATTGCGAGCGAAAATAGCAGTAAACGGCGCATTGCACTTTGGCGTAACGAGTGTTGGGTGGTGGCATGTATGCTTCAGCCTTGGTACGCCCTTTTATTGTTGTTGACTGTTGCGCCTTCACTCCGTTATACGATGCTGGTGACCGTTTAATTGCAACTGCAGTCGTTTAGCCCACCAAGTTTCATTATTAAATTATGAATTATAAAGAATTATTAAAATTAAGACAGTAAGTGGAGAGTGGTGAGTAGTGGTGAGCTAGGCACTTACGTTATAGTAATGAAAATGAAAAGTTAAGAGCTTTTTAATGCAATATGAAGTTTAAGTAATTATTTAATAAACTGTAATTGAGTTCAAGGACTCAACTGCGTTTACTGTTACTTACAGTTTATGTGTGTAATTGAGTTTAAAAGAGTATAATGGTAGAAGCGCTCTAACATTTTATTTTAAATTTAGTAAGTTTCTAAATTTAAACATGCAATTTTAAAGGTGTAGTGATGACATATGGAGGATGGAGCCGTGTGTAGAAGTTCACGCAAGTGAGGAAAGTTCTCTGACCGCTATTCACTTGGGATTTGGATTGGCCAGAAATGATTATTTTACATATGGCTCTGGGTAGCCAAAAAACATCCATTTAAATGCGAATCATACCTCCACAGGGTTGCGTACTGTGCTTGCGACACGTTAAGTAAAAAACACCCTCAATAAAAAGAGGAAACCAGCCTCGGATGAGAGTCCCTGCAAACGCATTATAGATTACGAGTATTCGACAACGAGGGACTCGCGGAGTAAACAGAGAAAGAGGAATTGGTGTTTAAATAAAATCTCCAGCTTAGCAGGTTCATGGCGTTCATCCGGCCAGACTCATTGAGGAAAAATAACAAAGCCCTCTAAGGATAGTATCGGAATACCACACAGTCTCAAATGAAGCTATACCGATAATAAGAAGAAGCACACTAACCTCTAGCATTCGAAGGGCAGAAAATGCGGACGTGGGAGGAAATACTTACATGAAATAGGAACTGGCGAAGAGTCGTCTTGTAAGTACAATGACGCAATCGAGGAAAACAGAGGTAAATAGATACTTTGGGTGACCGCCTGAATGCGGACACCATTATAACTGTCCTGCTGCAAAACCAGGAAAACTGAATGAGTATGAAGAATTACATAGAAAACATTCTACTATTAAAAAAGTTAGACCAGGGCGTAGATAATGACATGTAAGTCTTAAGACGAGATAAATGGAACGTCATCCTCAAGCAATACGAAAGCGCTACCATTGATATGACGACACAATGATGATGCACTAGGTATTTTTCTCATCTTTTCCAATAAATTTCATTACACAATTGGACCACTACTTATTCTTGTACATTCTATTTTTTCCTGTTAATCCTACGGTGTGTCTCTGGAGCATAAGCCACTGTTCAATCATTTTATGATTTTTGTTCATATTATTATTTTTGTAAAAAAATATTTTTGTTTCCTTATACCTATACTAAATCGTTAATAATATAATATTTACTCTTGAGATTTTAACTAAATTTCTCATTGCCTACTTGATGATGAACATTTCTCAATTAGTTGCAATTTCTACAGCTTTCATTTATAATTTCATGCAAGCTACTTTAGAAGTTGATAGATATTATCAACTTAATAAAATTCGCTATCGTGTGCACTAAATATTTATTAATTTCCATTTAAGTTTGCTAACTCAACATTTGTCACTCGCCTAATTAAAATAGTTAGTACTTTGGCGCTCACAGGCAAAAGTATTTTCTTAACAGTTTATTAAAGCTACAAGTTTGCATTTCAGTTGCAAACTGCGCTTAACTTTGTTGTTGTTAATAAAATATTTTATAGGCTGGCGACGTTGAAGATATGTACATACATACATATATGCATATAGAAAACGTTTTTAATGCAAGACACGCGCATTTAATAAAATAATATTAACCTTTGATCGTAGGAAAGAAACTTTGTGCGTTCTTTTTTTACTGAATTTATATATTTTTTCTCTCCCGAACGATTATTTGTATGCAAAGTCTGTGCAATAATTCGCACTGAACAAGTAAGAAAACGAAGAGTTTACATTGATTTAATATTCCTAACATAAAAATGTACATAAACCCACTGAGTCGATTAAATTACAAGCTTCCATAAAATCAGTGTTTTGGACTCCAAAATTACTATTATTATTTTTTTTTTTTTTTCAATTTGTTTCTTTCATACTACCATATAAAATATATGTATATGTATATAATGATCAGCGACCTCAGGAAACCTAACTTTATATAGCCATGTCCGTTTTTTTGTCTGCATATACGCGATCTAGTCTCTAAGTTTTTGAGATATCACTTTAAAATTTTTACTCTCCAAGAATCTCCTCATTTATCGGAACCGCCGATATCGAACCATTATAGCATATAGCTGCCATACAAACTGAACGATCATATTAAAATTTTTGATGGAAGATTTTTTTATTTCAGGTGATATCTTCACGATATTTGTAAAAAATATTATTTTCCAAAGCAAAGCTAGAATATTTGAAAATAAAATTCCAGATCGTATAAATATATCAGATAGCTGTAATACAGACTAAACAACCAAAATAAACTTTTTGTATAATTTTTTTTTTTATTGACGCGAAATTTTAACACACATTGAGTGAAACTAAATTTTGAGAATTCGAAAATATTATGTCAACAGTTTCAAAAGAAATTATGTTATTATTTTTATGAAATCGAAGAAGAAATCTTGTTTATGTTTCACAATAATTTCTAAAATAATTTATTTTTATTTTTGGATTCTTTTTTTTTTAATATTTTTTTCTAATTTTTGCTTTTTGTATGCATTTTGCGACCTTAATATTCAATAAAAACACATTTTTTTGTTTTAAATCATTTTACTCTCTATTTTATGTCACAAATAATTTTTTACATTTCTTATTTGTACAATACATAAAAATCAACTTCTTCCTGCCACTTGCACTTGCTCGCCAACTCGTAAAATGTTTATCGCCGCACAGCAGAAACACAATTTTTCCAAAGTATGCAATGACAATTGGTAAACCAGCCGCCTAGTACGCGTATGCCTGCGCTGCAGTCTAATGTGAGTATGTGCATGTGTAAGTGACAACATAGCCGGCCGGTTTTGCTGCGAAAAGCCAGCAGAGAGAGAGCTCGTGTACGAGAGCCAGCGGCTGAGCGAGTATGTTATGCTGTTGACAAACGTATGGAATGTGATATGAATTTTTATGACTACAAGCATGCGAGTGCCACAGCATGAACATGCCGACGAACACATGTACAGACATACAAACAAACATGCATGAATTGAGTAGTGAACACATGCAATCAACTGCATTTCCCCTACTTAGTGCTGTTGTGTTGGTGTACGTATGTGTCGCTGGCGTATATGTACATGCGTATCCGTATATGCTCTTGGTTGTGTTGGTGCGCATGCATACATTTGATGTCGTGTGGGTGAGTACACATTCTTATTTGTTTACATGCATGCAATTCCTGTTGCATTTCCATGCATTTGTTGTTGTTAGTTGTTTATAAAAGAGCAAATGCTGCTGAGAGTGGCTGGACGATGCAGCGCAGTCGACGATGGCAGCGTAATGTTAGAGCAGAGCGCAGGGATGAAATGGTTGTTGGTAAGGAGTATGTGTTGTTGTTGTACTGCTGCATATTGCTGCTGTAGTCAACGACTTCTTTAACCTTTCGCCTTACAAAAGTTGTTTTTTTTGTTAATATATTTTTTCTTGTTTTATTTTTGTCTAGTATGCTTGCAAATGCTTGATAAAACATGTTTATGCATGTTTGTAATTTCTGGCCTATCAGTCTGCAGTCATTTTCCTTACATGACATACTTATATCTCACATCTCATAGTCTTAAACTAGTTGTAGTAGTTATAAATACGCGTACAACACAAACAACAAAAACAAAGATTCTACGCTCATTACTTCATATGTACATATGTATGTCCTCAACTAAACATTAACACATCTACATGCAAAGACTTTGCATACTGCACTCGGCACTCAGCGCTCTCTCACTGCCCAACATAACTGTGTATATGCATCTGTTTGTATATTTTTATGCACTTCACAGCGCGTCAGCGCAGCTTGCTTACTAAACAGCGCAAACAGCTCAGAGTATTAGCAGCACCACTTATGTACATACAGATCTACATGTATTTGTTGTTGTTTTAAATATCAGATATAACTTTTTGTTGTTGTTAGCTTAATGCACTCACCACTATTACTACGTGCTGTCTACCTATACTCCCCAAACTCAATACAACTACACACACTCAGAATTGCGCTCTGCTCTGGGAATGCTTTGCCGTGCTTATTGTTGTTTTTGTTGCCTTATTGGAGTGTTTGGTTTTGTTCTCCCCACAGAGCACAACACTATTGCTATTAGTGTGGCATTCGTGCTAGTTCGTGTGTGCGTGGACTTGCCTGCCGCCTGTTTGTTCGTAGTCGACGTCGTCATCGGCCATCCAACCAACATTGAAGCACACGCACACATACACAAACAATTGTAAATGGAGCGCAGGAGTGCTATGTAGTCCGTGTGTTGTGTAGAGTAGCAAGCAGCAAGCAAAGAAATAGCGTGGCGTCAGCAGCAGTGTTGGCTAGTGGAATTCACAGCGAGCCAACGGACTCGCAACGAGCAAAATTTGTAATCAGTTCTCTTTGAAACGTTAAGCGGTAAACATGGCTTTCTGAAATAGCAGCGCTTCCGTGAAAGTTTCTTGTTTTTAAGTAAAAGTTGTTATTGAATTCCATTCCTCGCACGTCGCGCAACAAACTAGCTTAGACGTACGCACGAACACGAAACGTTTTTATTTCGGTTAAGTGTTTGGACTTGAAGTAAAAGAAGAAGCCAAGTATTTCGCGCTGCTGTTAAATAAAATTCAAAGTTTCGTAAATTCAAAACGTAAACGAGAGAACTTCCTTGAAGTTAAAAAAGCTGAAGTGAAGTAAAAAAGTTCTTTAAAAAGCAAGAAAATAAAATAACGAATTGGAAAAAATTAAAATTGAATTTGAAAAACGGTGAACCCTTGTTCACCAAATATACAAGTGTTGTAAATACAAATTACTGCCACAGTAATTACAAAAGTACCACAGTAGTTACTGCAAGTGTGTACGAAATCGCTCCGCTCGCATTTGCCACCAAGGATTACGGTTTGCGCGTTTGACTTAGCGATTACATTGAAAATAAAAAATTAACTAAAATCAAAAAGTACTGTGACTTTAACGAAGAATATGTTTCTCCAAAGATAATACGCGCTGAAAAAGCTCTATGCGCCATGTTGCAACTATGCCATCTGCAATTAAGAAGTGCTTGCAAACGAATTTGTTGAGTGTAAATGCAGAAAAATTTTTGAAATAAAACATCCAACACAAATAAACCAATTAGAAAGAAAAATAACATTATAAATTGCAAAGTGTGCGAGTGACAGCCAAGTCCTCAACTAAAATAAGTGCTCCAAAAACAAAAACATACACAAAACCACAATGCACACTGCCAGCACAACAATGTTGGCCGGCGCAATCAGCCGCCACCTACCCTACCTGCTCATCATCCTTATCAGCAGCCTGACCGGCAGCTATACGCACGCACAGCAATGCTCGTGGGAGTTTGTGCGCACAACGCTCGACATCAAGTGCAATCTGCGCGCCATCGAACCGCTGGTGCCGCTCGATCTGCAAGTCGCCGAAACGGCCAATCGCTTGGAGATACAGTGCTCCGCCGATTTGCTGCACGCCAGCGAATTGCCTGCCGGCGCCTTTGCGCGCCTGCAAAAGCTGTCCGAGCTACAAGTGGATGCGTGCAAAATGCAACGCATCGCCGCCAACACATTTGATGGTCTGATGTCGCTGAAGCGGCTATCGGTGCAGACACATAACTCCGTCTGGGGACCGGGCAAGTCACTAGAAATATTAGCGAGCTCGTTTGCGGGTCTACGCGAGTTGAACGAGTTGAATTTGAGTGACAATAATATACGTCAACTGCCTGAGGGCGTTTGGTGTACTATGCAAAATTTACAAGTGTTGAATCTGACGGTGAATCGTATACGCTCCGCTGAGAATTTGGGCTTCTCGGAAAAGATGTGCACGCTGAATGGCGCCAGCGGTGGCGCCGAATTGCAAGTTTTGGATGTGTCGCACAATGAGCTGCGCGCACTGCCCGATGTGTGGGGCGCCTCCCGTTTGCGCCGGCTGCAGCAATTGAATTTGCAGCACAACAACATCAGCACGTTTGCATCGAATGCGTTGGCGGGTTTGAGCTCATTGCGCATACTGAATTTGTCGTACAACCATTTGGAGACTTTGCCCGCCGATGCCTTTGCAGGCAACAAGGAGCTCCGTGAGATACATTTGCAGGGCAATGAATTGTATGATTTGCCCAAAGGCCTGCTGCATCGGTTGGAGCAACTACTGGTACTGGACCTGAGCGCTAATCAGCTGACAAGCCATCACATTGACAACAACACGTTCGCTGGACTCATACGCTTAATTGTGCTGAATTTGTCCAATAATGCGCTGACACGTGTGGGCGCTAAAACCTTCAAAGAGCTGTATTTCTTGCAAATACTGGACATGCGCAACAATTCTATTGGCCACATTGAAGACGGCGCTTTCTTGCCATTGTACAACTTGCATACATTAAAACTCTCCGAGAATCGCTTACACACGCTGGATAATAAGATCTTCAATGGCTTGTTTGTGCTGAATAAACTGACACTCAACAACAATCTGATCAGCATTGTCGAGACACAAGCATTCCGCAACTGCTCTGACCTGAAGGAACTCGATCTCAGCTCCAATCAGCTGGCTGACGTGCCTGAGGCCGTGCAAGATTTGACCATGTTAAAGACACTCGATTTGGGTGAGAATCAGATTTCCGATTTCAAGAATGGCACATTCAAGAATCTGAGCCAATTGACTGGTCTGCGTCTAATTGACAACCGTATTGGCAACATCACCGTTGGCATGTTCACCGATCTGCCACGCTTGACTGTGCTCAATCTGGCTAAGAATCGCATACAATCCATCGAACGCGGCTCCTTCGCCAAAAACAGTGAAATCGAGGCCATACGTCTGGATAAGAACTTTCTTACGGACATCAATGGCATTTTCGCAACACTCGCTACCCTACTGTGGCTAAATCTCTCCGAAAATCATTTGGTTTGGTTCGATTACGCCTTCATACCATCGAATCTCAAATGGCTGGACATACATGGCAACTACATTGAGGCGCTCGGCAACTACTATAAACTACAGGAAGAGATACGCGTGACCACGCTAGATGCTAGTCATAATCGCATCACCGAAATCGGCGCTATGTCCGTGCCGAATTCCATAGAACTGCTCTTCATCAACAACAATATCATCAATCAGATACAAGCTAATACTTTCGTCGATAAAACACGCTTAGCGCGCGTGGATCTCTATGCTAACGTGCTGTCAAAGATCACTTTGAATTCGTTACGCGTCGCACCGGTCGCCACCGATAAGCCAGTGCCGGAGTTTTATTTGGGCGGTAATCCGTTCGAGTGCGACTGCTCAATGGAATGGCTACAACGCATTAACAATCTTACCACCCGCCAGCATCCACGCATTGTCGACCTCGGCAATATTGAGTGTCTAATGCCGCACAGTCGGAATGCGCCCATACGTCAACTGGCGGCGCTGAGCAGCAGCGACTTTGTCTGCAAATACGACTCCCACTGTCCGGCGACGTGCCACTGCTGTGATTTCGAACAATGCGACTGCGAAATGGTTTGCCCAGACAATTGTACCTGTTTCCATGACGCTACCTGGTCGACAAACATTGTCGACTGTGGGAAACAGAATCGCATTAATCTACCCGCACGCATACCAACCGACGTCACCGATCTCTACTTGGACGGCAATAACTTGCCAGTGCTGGATGCGCAGGTGTTTGCAGGCAAACGTAATTTACGCGCGCTCTACCTGAACGCCTCGAATGTAATGTCCGTGCAGAATGGCACTTTCGACGAGTTGAATATGGTGCGCATACTGCATTTGGAGAATAACAAATTGCAAACGCTGGAGGGACACGAATTCCGTCAGTTGTCACTGTTGCGCGAATTGTACCTGCACAACAATCTCTTGACCCACATCTCGAATACCACATTCGCGCCGCTAGTATCGCTGAAGGTGTTGCGACTCGATAATAATCGTATGACGGCGATGCCGATTGCGCAGCTGGCCAACTTGCAGTACCGTAACAATTTGCAGGGCTTAACTATTGGCCGCAATGCGTGGTCGTGTCGTTGCCAATTCTTGCAGGAGTTGGCGCAATTCGTGGCGGACAATGCGATCGTGATACGTGACGCACAGGACATTTACTGTGTGGATGCGGGTGTGAAGAGTGAACTCGATTTGATCACCTCAAATGGTGTGGACTGCAGTGAGCTCTTAGAAAGTGCTAGTAATATGGCGTCGCAAGATATCTCGGGCGGTTATGTGCCATTGCTTGCTGCTGTGTTGGTACTGATCTTCCTAATTGTTGTGCTGATTATTGTTTTCGTCTTCCGTGAGTCAGTGCGCGTGTGGTTATTTGCACATTATGGCGTGCGTGTATGTGAACCACGCTTCGAGGATGCTGGCAAGCTGTATGACGCCATCATTTTACATTCGGCAAAAGACTATGAATTCGTGTGCCGCAACATCGCCGCTGAGTTAGAACATGGACGCCCACCGTTCCGTCTGTGCATACAACAACGTGATTTACCACCAGAAGCCAGCCACTTGCAGATCGTAGAGGCTGCACGTGCTTCACGCAAGATCATCTTGGTGCTCACACGCAATCTGCTGTCGACCGAGTGGAATCGTCTAGAATTCCGCAATGCCTTCCATGAGGCGCTACGCGGACTCGCACAAAAACTGGTGATCATCGAAGAAACGAACGTATCCAGCGAGGCCGAAGAGGTGCCTGAGCTTGCGCCCTATCTAAAATCTGTGCCCTCGAATCGCCTACTCACCTGCGATCGCTACTTCTGGGAGAAGCTGCGCTATGCCATACCAATTGAGCTGTCACCACGCGGTAATAACTATACCTTAGATCATCATGAACGTTTCAAGCAGCCCGTCTCACCGGGCATGATCTTCCGCCAAGCGCCACCACCACCCGCCTACTACCAAGAAGATATGGAAGCCAACTACTCGTCGGCCACAACAGCCACACCCTCGCCACGCCCCAGTCGTCATGGCGCACGCATTGTCGACGCCATACCTATGCGCCCGCCTTCCGAACATATCTACCACAGCATTGAGTCGGAGTACAGCGCCTATGATCCGCAGGAAGCGCTCTCCATGATACCGAATGGCGGCAGCGCGGCCACATTCATGCAACACCACGGCCACCAGTCGCATCATCCCCTACAACATCCGCAACAACAGCAATTGCTCGCACCCAATAGCTACCGTGTACACCATCATGCGCAGACCAACCCTCGCGCCAGCACGGTTGGCCATCAGGCAATGGTCATGCAACTACAACAACAGCAACAGTGGCGGCCATCAATGTGTATGACACAAAACGCGGCAGGAGCGCCATCATCGGCGAATTTAATGTCCGGCGCGACAACAACAGCGACAACGTTGACAATGCCAACGTCGACCAATCAACAGCAGAGCGCGGGCACAGCGCCCGTACACTTGCGCACCGGCAGCAATTTGAGTCAGGCGAGTACGAGCACACAATCAACATCTGCGGCTGCGCAAACGCCCCAACCGCAAGCATCCACATCCGCTGCGGCGGCGGCAGCTGCAGCTGCCAAAGTGGACAATGGCAGCGTCACAGCGACGACCGAGGCGCTGGGGAGCTCAAGCGCGGCGAACAAGAACAATGGACAAGCGTTTTTGGTATAATGAAAGCCACAAAAGCTGTGGCAGCAGTACTACGACGGCAACGACAACAACGGCCAACAACAGCAGGAACTGCATTTGCTGCAACAACAACAACTACAGCTGCAAAGCGCACGCAAAAAGGGCAGGCATGCTGATGAGTTGATTGTTGTTGTGGAGCGCTTAACGTGAGTTGAATGCGCGCTTACCGCAGCCAAAGTGGCATTGTACGTACGTTTGTTGCTGTTATTATTATTATTGCTGCACGCTTTGTTTGCCAGCACACTGCCAACCACCATCTCCATCACCATCACCACCACTTCCATTTGCCACACCGCGTACTTTAAGTACGTACCACTTATTTACGTTATATATACACATAGATTCGCTCAAATGCATATATGTATAGCGTATGTATTGTGTTTTGACTGAGGCAGCTTTGCAAGCCATTCACGACACGACAACGATGACGCCGCCATCTTTAGCGGACCAACGCGAAAGCGCAAAGAACTAAGCAACATTTTTATTGTAATATAGAAAAACGTTATGTTTATGCGGTTGAAAACATGTTCGGCGACACGCGAACCAACACACCAACACACACACGAACACATGCACACACAACGCGACTCATGCAGCGCGCAACATGCATGAATTAGCCATGCCTTCAGCACACATTGCCACATATGTATTCGTCTGTATGTATATACATGCATAAAGCTAAATGTAGGCATGTACATGCCAGAGTGTGAACAGAACGCGCACAAAAGGAAACAAAAGCAGCGGCGCAGCGCAGCGCACTTTCGATGTGAGAAGCAAAAGACTTTCCATAGGAGTTAAAAATTTATTAATATACACATACACACACTTATATATATATATATGTATTTATATGTATATTGTATATATATATATGAAATTTATATAAAAAGTTATGCTATGATATGTAAATCTATCGAGTTGTATGATCATGTCTGTTTATGTATGCAACAGTGTGGCGACACGGCCGCCCGCATGGCAAGTGGCTGAGCGCGGGCGTCTTGTGGTGCGCGTTGTTGTTGTTGTTGAAACACTTTTTCAAATTCAATGTGATATTAAATAAATAATTTAAAACTATATATACATACATACACACACCTACGTGCATATATGTATGTGTGAAATATTGAAAATATTGTACTATACTCTAAAGTTAAAGTAGTTAAAAGCAATTGTGTGTTGTATTTGTATAATGTATAGTTATGTATAGGGCGTAATGTTTAATTTGTAAACTATTTCTGCGTAGAATTATTTAAATTTATATGAACTATTATTACAATTATTGTTTATACTTACTTGAAAAGCATTTTCGTAATAAGCAGAAGCAGAGGAAGCGACTTTTTTCACTTTTTCGTTGAATGTAAAGTGTGAAACACACACACAGCCACACACAAATACTACCGCAACTACAAAAGAATAGAAAAAATATTAATTGAACTACGAGCAGCGTAAACTTAGTTACTTAGCGAATAATAAACGAATTAGTATCTGCAAGCGTGCAGTTACTTGAAAATTATACGAAACACACAAACACCCACACACTTACATATATATATGTATGTAGACACATGTATGCCTCATGCTTTGGGGCGGCAAAAAGTATGTGAAACACTAAACTAAATAAATAGTAGTATTATATAATTAAAAACAACAATCCAATGAACGCAAAGTTAGTTTATCTATTATAGAGTATATATAGTGTATTTAAAATAATTTTTAGTTGTATTTAAAATTTGTACATAAACGAGAATAATGCGATAATATAGCCATCAAAACGTAACTAAAATATAAACATAAACTTAAAATGTGTATTGATTTTGGAAAAGCGAGCGCTTATGTGGCTACGCTTCGGACGGGTGCTGGAGATGTAAGTAGGTGGTTGTTGTTATTGTAGCGGCAGAAAGTTTTTCTGTGTTGAGATTGTTTATGCGGTTACAAACCTTGATGCGTACCGCTTACTTGGAACCGACAGCCCTAGGAACAAGGAACAAGGATGCGGAACGGATTTATGGGTAGTAGCTGACAGCTAATTCGCTGAAAATATCTCTGGGAAGAAAAAAAATAGCTTTAGAAATAAAGAAAACTATTAAATGGGTACAGTAAATAGCTTTTGGTATGAAAAATTGTATAATCGAAGTGATATTCTTGTGCTATGAGAGTACTTTATATTCAATATCTCTGCAGCATTGGTGAGTTTGAGTTGCTGTTTTTGTTGCTTGAAAATATTTTTCTTGAGGATGCGATTTCTACGTTGAGTTTTTTCAATATCTTACTTTATGAGAAGTAGTCGCAAGCTCATTGTCCGCGATGGACTGCTAAACTACTCAACCGATTTTAGTAAAAAGGCAAAAATTTTTAGCACACTGTGTCCAGTTCGTACCAATTTAGAAGATAGGATGGTAAAAACAACTCATAGATAAAGTAATTTGTGAAAGCTCTATTTAATGGAGGACCCATTAAGCGGACAACTCTATTACTGGTAACCAGATATTGAGAAAGCAGCTTTAAATTCGTTATTTTTTCCAATGAAATTTATTTTTATGATGTAGTGAATCGTAAGCAATAAAAAATTCAATTTCGATTTTTTGATGATACGTTGTTTTGCATTTTAGGTGATAATTTGTACAACATAAACTTGGAAAATAGTGCCGCAACACATTGGTTTGTAACAAGCAGCACATCGCAACGTGTTTAGAATAAACAGTTCGAAGAGTTCATTGCGTTTGTGAAGACAATGGCTTTTATATATGTATGTAATCACAAGTCCATTATTTTCGTATGTAAATCGATTAATTAACACAAATTTCCAATCCTTTCAGCTAAGATGTTAACATATACGGGATTAAAACTAATGAGTGCAAATATGTATTGTTGTTGTTTTTATTTAACAGAAGAACAGAATTTAGTATAAGGAAAGAATAAAAACAAGATCAATTAGCAGGTATGGAAATTATGAAATGAGAAATAGAGATATGTGAGAATAAGTAAGACAGGTAAGGAAAGAATGAAATAAGGAGTGTAGGTTGTTAGTAGTGGGAGTACTTGTATATGACCACATAAAAACGATAGTCAATTGTTTTCTACAAATCGACTCAACTGGAACTGCTTCTGTTGAATTTTACTGTAGACCAGAAAAAAGAACACGATTTTTTCTCTTCTTATATAATATTTTCAAAGTTCAACTATTTAAAAATATGTATACTAGAGTATTTTTCTAAATTCAAATTATTTTCTGGAACATAGGTATTTAGTCGACCCGGCATCCGATTAGCTCGACAAAGCTTTCAATACATTTTTCTCGAAGCCGTCTTTTTCAAACTGATGCGCACGCTTTCTGAGGCTCTACTGCAGGCTGCTGCAATTTTTCGAAAGTCTAATCTACGTGGAAGGATCTACACTGAGCTGGTAGTGGTTATATCTCCAAATTTAAATTTTTACTACATATATTAAAAAAATTCTAAAATTTTGTCAAGAAGGGTGGATTTACATATTTTCTGTTTGACAGTTTTTGTGTGAATACAGTGTTTTAAATTCCTATTGGCTGGCTTACTCGAATTAAGGCCAATTGGAATACTTGGGATACAATGAGTATACGTTTGGCGTCTAACTTACAAATTCAAACCAGGAAACATCTAATTGGACCAATAATGCTGCTAAAGTGTAGCTTTTTGTTTGAACTCGTAACCTTTTTTGGTTTTTTTTTTTTTTTTTTTTTTTGATCCATTTGATATCTTAGTTTACCAGCTGATCACATTTGAGCCGGACTGACAAAAAAATCGTATGAACCGAAGAAATACTTCCATGCTTGCGACGCTATAACTCACGAACGACTTAAAAGAAACGACAATCAATCATACATGTGTTAGCGCATGAAATGAGCTTTCCAAAAAGGTATAGCATGACCCGATACGACGAATAAAACTAGAAGTACGTGCTCTCGGCGCCAACTAGCGAAAATACCGCAAGACTTTTGTGACAACTTAATATGTATTTGGCACTATATGAACGTTACTGTTAGCATTTATAAATTATTAGTGTTATTAAAAACAACTTTATAAACTGTTTTTTTACTTCCGTCAAATTTTTCCAAATAATAATCTCATGAACATAATTTAATTTTTTTTTTTTGAAAATTAATATTTTCCCGTCAAATAATAAATACACTTGTTTACCCACAGCTTATGCATCAATAATGCATATCTTATTATGAGGGAAAAAAATTGTAAATAATTTTAAAATATTAACTTGAATTTTTGCTGCAGTGCTTCCGACGAGTTCACTAATTTAATTTAATCACAACATTATGATTTTAATTAATTGAAGGGTAGCGCATAAATAGTTAAAAATACACACTAAACATAAAAAACGTGTAAAAAGTTAAGCTGCAGCCAAAAAAGAGCAATCACTCAATTTATTCAATCAATTTTTTAAATATGCAAAAACACATTTCTCCTGCAAAAAAAAAAATAAAATATTTATTTACCTGGAACTTGAATTATGTATATAACTTTCTGAATAATGCGCTCAGTAATTTAATTATTGCCTAAAAAATGGGCAAAGTTAAGTAATTTGCATTTAAGCAGAAAACAGAAGCTTTTACACATTTCAGGGAAGTATTTTTTATGCACTTGCAACATGTTGCACAGAGTGACTTAAAGGGTAGTCGAACAAGTCTTTTCGTACTTCTAATCCAACTTCAACTTTTTTAAAATTTATAATGAGTTTCAATAACATTTGTAAAATTTTCGTCTACCACTTTTTGCCATTTTTCCACTAGAGACATTATTCCATCAGTGTAAAACTTTTCTCATTTCTCGACGAAAAACTGCGACAAGTAATTTTCAACGGGTTGTCTTGAAGCCAACTTTACGCCATTAAAGGAGTTCGCCATTGACCGAAACAACTAGTACACCGATGGTGTAAGGTCAGGGCTATGTGGTGGATGCATCAAAACGTCCCAGCCGAGCTTGTCCTGATGTAAGACGAAAACTTTCTGTTGATCAGTTCTGGCCGTGCTTGCTTCAATATCATCGGTTGTTGACAGTAAAATTTAGAATCAATCGTTCGACCAGGCTGGAGCAGCTCATAGTGAATTATTCCTTTCAAATCTCTTCAAATACTCAGCATAAACTTTTGAGGCTTCAATCCTGGCGTTGTGATCATTTGTTGAGGTCCACCCTGCATGGACCTTGATCCATATCTCCTCCGAACAGGAAAAGATGTGCTCAAGACCTGTTAACCTTCATTTAGCATAAAATAAAAAAGTAACTCTTTTTCACCTTCAAATATTATCGTCATATCTCATTAATATATTCACAAACATTATCATCAATATGATAAGTTTTTTGTTTTTGTTTTTGGTTTGCAAAAGTAAAGCGTAATATTTTTTTGCTTTGCCCCAAACACCCTTACACAATATGTTAATGTGTTTGTGAAAGAGAAATAATTATCGAATTGAGTTGAATTGATTCATTTAAATGCAAATTAATAATCTGACAAAAAGTGTTGAGTTCAGTGAAGCGAAAATGTTATTAAATTAACTAATATTGCCACAAAAAGTTGCGATCAAAAGCATTTGTTGCATTAAACAAAAAATGCGATTACCAAAATACATGAAACGGAGAAAAAAACAAATAAATACATATAAATAAGAAATTTGACAAATTAAGTCACACAAAAGTGCTTATTCCGTTATCTTTTAATATATCAAATTAGATTTAATGCCATAATTTTATTGTCAAAAAACAAACAGTTAGCATAAATTAGAGCAATAGATGAAATTAAAAAAATAGAAATAAAAATAAAAGCAATCAAAATATATTAGAATATTTATTACGATTGATTTACGATTAAATATTTAACAATTCAGCTTTAAAATAAATTATTTGTGAATGAAGCGATGGTGGGGTTCTTCTCCTAATCCACTCGTTTTTATTTCAGCGCAATTTAAATACGATTTTTATACGAAATTATATATCATACATTTTGATCGAATATCTCTTGTCCTCTTTCTGGTCAGAGATTAATTCCACGTTCATAAAATTCTTCATTCTTACAGTCAAAAAACTGATCCAAGTAGTTTTTGACGTTATGATTTGAAGTGAAGGTTCTCCCATACAAAAAACATACAACCACTGGAACAAGTAATGTTCCGAAGATGAAAAGTCTGAAAAATATAGAATATTGGAATATGTCAATTTTACTACTTTCGGTAGGAATTAACTCACCAAGAGGGTATCTATGAACTTAAAGCAATTTTCGACGATTAAGTCCTATCATTAGTCCTATCAAGTGTTTATCAACTGTCTGTTGGACTCAAACGAGTTCGTTGATCACTTCAAGAGAAATTTCTTGAAGGTCGTTCAAAATCAGTTGTACGCAGTAATTTAAACTATTGATGCTGGTCACAAAATGGCGTTGCAAGTCAGATAAAGAAAACTATAAGAATTAGTGGAACCAGCATACATTCATTATTGCATGAGCATTTGATCATACAAAAACCTTGTTCACGTTGGATCCCATACAATTTGTCATTCGCTTTAAGAAAGACTCATGTCGATTGGTCGAGAGAAATATTAAAAAGCAATGATAGTGAAATAGTACTTAACTATATGGATGTTTCAAGTTGAGACTAATCCAACAAAAGCTGTTCGACTAGGAAGTACTTCCCAACAAACGGTTATCTGTTTTTTAGGAAAACTGGACATGTCGCAACCATATCACCAGAACTATACAGATCAGTAAAGTCCGAGAGGTACATAACCAATTGGTGAAAGTGGTCCAAATACATGCTAAAGTGTATAGATCCGAACGGATTCATCAAATAGTAAGATGCTAAGTTTATACGTGTGAATTGAGCACCGAAGATGGTGAACGCAGAGAGAACGCCCAAAAAATCTTCTTACCGACTAAAAGGCTAAAAAGTACACAAAAAATTCTAAATGACCATAAAGTGAAGTTGTTGGGGATATCAAATGAATGTTTACATCATATCATTCACGAATATTTGGGCATGAGAAAGTTCTGTGAGAAGTGGGTGCCACGGCAAAGACTACAACGAGTTGATGATTCGGAGCAGTGTTTGTAGATCTTCAAGAGTAAAACACCCGACTTTTTGAATCATGAAGGATTGTAATTTGGCTCCATCATTTTCATCCGAAGTCTAATCGACAGTCATCCGAGTGGACTACATACGATGAACCCGCTCCAAAGTGAAAAACGCAAAAGTTAACTGGTAAGGTTATGGCGTCTGTATTTTTGGAAGCGCATGGAATAATTTTTATTGACTGCATTTAAAAAGGAAGAATCATCAACAACGGCTTGGATGGTAAAAATACATTAATTGAGCTTCGCATAGCTTCTGCATCCCCCGTATTCTCCAGATCTGGCGCCTAGCGAATATTTCCTGTTCTCAAAACTCAAAATAATGCTTGCTGGGTAAAAATTTTCGTCACATGAACAAGTGATCGCCGAAATGGAGGCCTACTTTGAAATAAAGGACAAATCCTACTACATTTATAGTTGGAGAGTCGTTTATTATCGGTGTATCACCATTTAAGGCAGCTGTGTTTAATGAAAAAAGCGATTTTTTGCCAAAAAATTTGTTTTACTATATTAGGTTGGGGACCTTTCAATTGACAAGGCAGCTAAGAGGATGACTCACAAATAGTACTTCGAAATTTTCCGTCCGGGAAATTGAAATAAGATGCTTTATAAATGTTTATACCTTAAAATAATTGTCTATCACATTTTTTAAGTACTTAGCTAGCTTTTTACTAATAACCCTAGCGTGATGTAACTTCAGCTAACTATAATTGTCAAGCTCATGCGGTGACATATTAATACATTAACGCACAAATTGATGATATACTATTATTGAAAGTATTAGCTTGAAAATAAAATATTTCTTTTTACAATAAACCGCTATTTACAACTGACACGCATGTTCCCTATGAGCATTGCAACACCCGCGGTATAGCTTTGTTATGAAAGGCATAAGGGCTCTTTCATTTATTACTTTAATAACAGACCGCGGCGCCGTTACTTAGGCTTCGAAGCGCGCAATTTTGCTTCTCTCTCAAAATAAACATTAAATTTCCTATAATGCACATACAAATGACAGCGAGTGTATGGTTATTTATATGCATGTATGTGTATGTGTGTGTTTGGGTGCCACTGCAATTTTTAATAGCTGTATTTTAAAGCGGCATAAGTGTAATTATTTCAATTTGCATAAATGCATAAATGCCATTTCAATACACTTTACGATTGCATATCCGCACACAAGCACAGAAACAAACACACACGCACACATGCGGAGGAAGTCATCCACACCACTGTATGAAGCGAAGAATGCGTATATTTGGCATGTTGCAAGAGCGCAATGGGGTTGCAGGATACATGTGGGTATTCTTTTTAAACAAACTACTCGTATTGTTGTACCTGTCTTTTATGTGTAGGTGTGTGTGCGTTTATGTTTTATGTATGCTTAAAATGTGTGACTGATATGCAAAAAGGGTTTTTAGTGTATTAAATGTAGCGCTTGCTTTCATATCTATTTATTTCTTCTTTTTTTACGCTTTTTATTCTATTTTAACGAAAAATGCCAAACAGCGTAAAGGCAACAAGGTGGACAAACAACAATAACAACAAAATGACACGATAAAAACAGACACTAAACCGGTTATGCCAGCTGGCATAAATATTAAAATACTACAAAGCGGCGGCTATGCAAATGCCCACAGACACACACACACATGCATATTTACATGTATTTATGTGTTTATTGTAGTACATAAATATATTTGGCGCATAGATATGTATGTATTTATATGAAAGCAGAAATGTGCGAAAATATATATTTTATATAGATATAAATATACATACATACATACTATGTACATATATGTATAATATGCTATGTTTATAGTGTAAAATTTGCTAGGTCAAAGCATGCATTTACATGTGTATATGTACATTTATGTGTAAATATATAAATAGCATTAGTGTTGTGTATGTATGTAATAAGCTGCTACAACATACGTATAACGTTTACAGCAAGCATGTGAAATATGTGTCAAAGCTCGTTGCATGCTTAATGTAGCCATTGATCCACATATCGGGATGCATTCATATATACTTATATACATACATATGTATATTGAGTGCTTGGCACTTTTTTCCACTTTTAAAGCAAAAACAACAAAAACGGTTACTTCGATTGCACCGAAGCTATAATACCTTTCACAAATAAAAATTATTGCCATAAAAGCACTTGGTTTGAGGGATCAATTTGTATGGCAGCTATACGCTATAGTGAACCGATCTGAACATTTTTTTTGGAGATGGGGTTATTGCTTTAAAAAATACTTCATGTCAAATTTCGTGAAGAAATCTCGTCAAAAGAAAAATTTTTCCTTACAAGTACTTGATTTTGATCGTTCAGTTCGTATGACAGCTATATGCTATAGTGATCCGATCTGAAAAATTTTTTCGGATATTACATTGTTACCTTACAAAATCATATTTGTAAAATTTCGTGAAGATATCTCGTCAAATGAAAAAGTTTTCTATACAAGCACTTGAATCCGATCCTTCAGTTTTTATGACAGCGACATGTAATAGTGGTCCAATCTAAACCATTTCTTCATATACTGCATTATCGCCTTAGGCAAACATCCTTACCAGATTTCGTGAAGATATCTCGCCAAAAGAAAAAGTTTTCCATACAAGCACTTGATTTTAATTGTTCAGTTTGTATGACAACTATATGTTATAATGGTCCGAAGTCGATGGTTCCGACAAATGTGCAGCGTCTTGGAAAGAAAATGACATGTGTAAAATTCCAGTTCAATATCTCGAAAGCTGAACAAGCAGACATGCTGATGGACATGGCCAAATGGACCCAGCTGGCTAAACTAATCATCTACATACATATGTAAGTACATATGCATATATTTATGTATATGTATATACCTTATTTGTTTCCCCCTTTCCTTTTGTGTTTTACAAACTTCTTGGCAAACTTAATACAAATTGTTCAGGGCATAAAACTGCCACAGCAACGTTAGTAAAATACATTCATATCTTCTATATATACATATGTGTGTTAATAAGTTCATATTATTGATTTTCTATTAGTTTAGCTCACTCTTTATTCATGTGCCATTTCTCTGCCCCTTTTTGTACTTATTCGTTGTAGAGCTCGCGATTTTTATTTTATTTATTTCAAAGTCTCTGTTGCTAAAGTGACATGACTGACGACTTGCAAGCACATTTACATACAGATATACACAATTAAATATGGATGCATATGTGTATATATGTACATATGTACTTATGTAGAGTGGAGCACAATATTTTGTTATTCTGTCATAAAATATGCAATTTTATCAATTCCCGTTACACTTTCACCCATACAAATCGAAATGTATTTGTACTTTATGGCCAGTGTGAATATACACCATCAACGCCGGCAACGAATATCCATTAAAATGCATTAGATGCAAGTGTTTAAGCGCATATGTATATATGTACATATACATATGTACATATGGCTCAAGCAGCTCACGACTTCCGGCCCAAGTATCCTCTGGGTAGTCAAAAAACTTCCATTTGAAGGCGAGCTAAAGCGAAAAGGCTAAAGATCGCTCCTCAGGGCTTGTGCGCGGGGTTTTGGGACCGGCCACGTAAAAAACACTCCAAACGAAAAGGTAACAACAGCCTCGTGTGAGCGAGATTCCTTTTGATAACAACCATGGCGTTAAGGATTACGACTTAAATGCGAAGGTGCCGCTAACCAACTGGCTGATGTCCTCGTTAGAGTAAAGGCTGACAGCACCGGCGTCCAAGAAGTGCAATGAGCAAGGACTGAGGCGAGTAAGTCCTTGCGGCATTTACTACAGTGGCCATATAAACGAGCACGATTTCGGTGTAGGATTCGTGGTGAGAGCCTCCGTGGCCGAGTCCTGATATTCTGGATGAACGTCTAGCCATAATCCGCATCAAAACGAAGTTTTTCAAAATTTTAATGGAAGAAAAGGACGACGTGACTAAAGATGCCTTCTATAAGCGCTCGCAGCGCACCTATGATAGTTGCAACCGCAACGATGTCAAAATCGTGCTTGGCGCCAGTGTGGACAAAGAAAGTACACAAAGGTCGGTAAATTCAGCCTCCATGTTGAAACATACCCAAATGTGTTGAAGCTAATCGACTTCGCCGAGATCTGAAAAATGGTAAACTGTCAGCATAGAAAAATTTATCAAACTACCTGACTGTCTCCGGATAGAAAATCCACCAATCAGATCGATTATGTTGTTATAGATGGACTATACGTCTCCAGTTCTTTAGAAGTGCGTACACTCCGAGATCCCAGCATCGTCTCGGACCACTATCTTGTTGCAGCCAGGTACGTACCCGCCTCCGTGCAGCAAATAACGCAACAAACTCAAGCGAGAAGCTACAATCACAACAGACAGCAGAGCGATTTTCTATCGATTTGCACTATTGTTCTCTGAAAGGTCTCATTAGAAACTCTGTATTGGTTTTCGGAAAGGTAAAGGACCGGCTGGTACAATGAGCAGTGCGTGCTGCAGCGGAGAGAAAACAGACTGCCTACATACTTCGCAACATTACAATGGGTCACAAGACATGTAATGGGTTAGATACCGAGAGTTGAAGAGGGAAGCGAGACGTATTTGCAGACAAAAAAATAGAAAGGCTGAAATCTTAAATATGAAAAGCTTTATAAGCTGGCTGACAGGGCTAATGCTGGAAAATTCAACGAAAAGATGCGGCGACTAACAGAAGGTTTCGAGACCGGAGCATACTCTTGTGGGGGGTTCTACAAGAGTATGCTCCGGTCTCGGTCGCTCTTAAATGTGTTCGAGTTGTTGTATCGGCAGCAAATAACGAAAGTTATGCTACTCGCATACATACTGATTTTTTATCGTTCTCTTTCTAAATTTTCTCACCTTCACTTTTACTTGCTGAGAAAATTCAGCCACAGCGCATAGTGATTTTGGGTTGCCACCGACCTCACAATCAAATGTTTACTATTTTTCTACTACCTTTCTACTACTTTTTTACTACTTTTCTACTACCTTTCTACTACTTTTTTACTACTTTTCTACTACCTTTCTACTACTTTTTTACTACTTTTCTACTACCTTTCTACTACCTTTCTATTTTTTACTACTTTTCTACCACTTTTTGTTGTTTGTAAAATATTATGTTTTCTAAAGCAATTCATGCTCATAAAGGCAACCTAATCACCTTGCCACTGAATCACTGCAAATCCGCTTAAGGTCCTCTGGCTTGTGGTTTACTGCTAAATACTCAACGTCATTTCTCACAAATATTATAAAAACATTTTATCATATATTAATCTTATTTATTTATCATAACAGTTTTTTTGTCTGTG
This sequence comes from Bactrocera latifrons, assembly GCF_001853355.1. Lineage (NCBI taxonomy): Eukaryota > Metazoa > Arthropoda > Insecta > Diptera > Tephritidae > Bactrocera > Bactrocera latifrons. The sequence goes on from NW_017537046.1 coordinate 1,005,888, forward strand.
ATTTCCGTTGAAAATCAAAATGTTGCATTCTCTCAATTTCACACTTCACATGGGCTGAGCGACGTTTAATATCGGATTTCATCGGAGCAGCGCTACTCATCACTCTAACTAAGCTGCATAGGTAAAAGTAAAGCACAAAAGTTAACAGCAACAACAACAAGCAAATAAAGCGAAATTTGGCAGAAGTTGCATTAACTATCAAATTTAATAAATATTTTGCGCACATAACTGTTTACATTTAACAAGTGTGTATGTATTTCGACACGTCAGTGTTTCGAAAAAACGGGAAGCGCGCAAAAATCACAAATATTTATCGATAAACAGTGCAAAAGGCTTGTAAACATAATCCACCGTTGCAATTGGGATGTTGCACTTGATTAAGCGATAACACACATACAAAAACCTTGAAAGGCACAACAAAAAAACAGCAAATAAATGGCGATAAATGCCAGCGCATATGCGCAGATGAGTCGATAGATAAATAAATAATAATTTCAGCGCTGAAAATCGCTCTTATTTCCCGCTCGCATATGCGGGTCTGTATACGTGTGTGTGTGTGTGTGTTAGTAACGCGTGGCGTGTGCGCCTTTGTGCGTGTGAACTAAGTGATTTAAATAATAAAATCATATACTCTAAATAAACTGCACTAAACTAAATAAAATAAACAAAATAAACAGTGACGAAAACAACAACAAAGAATACATGAATTTGCATATGCATATGCATGCGTTTGTTTGTATGTGTTTGCATGTGATTTTACAATAAGTAAGCGTTTTAATTATTTGCATATTCGAGCAGAGTTTTACAATGCATTTTCCATAACTGTAATATTTTTCAAACTTGACTCACATACACACATGCACTTACATATACTCAGTTGTAGGCATATTTTAGCTTTTTTTCGGCTGTAGAGACATTCAAAAGTTTTGGTTTTTATTTTCAACTACATACATATTTGCATGAAATATGCTTATTCACTTATTTATTTGTTATTTGCTTAGTCAACAAGCAGTTTATCTGAAATTTAATTGCATATTTTCATGCACACAGTGGGGTCATACATTTTTGGAAGTTCATTTTCCCTTTGGAAAGCCTGTGGCGGCAGAAGTTAAAGGTTTCCGAAGGTAAAATATTAATTTGGCGAAAACCCGGGCGGGAATGCACACAAAAGTGCAAATAAAACGAAAATAAATGAGGCTTTGTGACCATATTGTGGTAACGGAAACCCAGAACTTTCTAGAACATAGGATTCTCTGAGCTTTAGATGATTTTCGAATACTGTAACATTGTGCTTTTTTGCCATAGCTGAGCTGCTACTGGCTTGTCCTAATCGGCAATAGCTTCAAGCTTTTTTCATTTTAGACAGGTCTGCGTACCCGGTCACCTTGAATTTGTTGAAAACTGCAAAGCCGATGAGCTGGCTAGGGAGTACTTTTTTTATAGAAGCAGAGAGCATTAAAAGTCGGAGTGCGGAACTTTAAACCGCTAAACCTAAACTAACCACGGAACTACTGGATTACGTATTTCTTCATGGAAGAAAGAAAGACTTTAAGTCTCATCTATTATGCGGACCAACTGACTACTAATATGCTGTATATGCCCTAGTTTTATCACAATTAGAGCTGATGCTTCGCAGAATTCGCTGTACATTTACCAGTGAAATGACACATGAGTGTTGTAAAATTTTCCTCCTGAAAAGACACCGGAAGTGAAGTACTCAGAATCTTCTATGCACTCGGTACACGTCGGACAGTACGGACTACGGACGTGATGGAATCGGCACCGATAGTTTCTATAGTATTTTGGTTAGGCGGAAGTCTAGGTCCAAATGTTGTCTCTCTATCCAGGTTTGGATGCCCGAGAGTAGCCTCTGGTTTCACATTGCTACCACATTGTGATGCTAATGTGGTTCCCTTCTCTTTTTTTATGCCTACAGATGGCTCTAATAGCTGGTCCAATCGCGTGAATTCGTCTCCTTGAATGTCCTTATCCGGCATACTAGCTAGAGCTTCAGCTAGGGAGGGCTATCCCTTCCCCAATATCATCCGCTTGCAGTTGAGTAGGTTAACCGATGTCTACTTGCATTCTAGCGTCGAACTCTTGGACCCCGAGTGAGATGAGCTAGATTTGAGCAGCTCTAGCGACCATCTCCTAGCAAAGCTAATCTCTGGTATTCTGAACGGACAGTGTCCAAAAGGTTTACATGCGTTGCGGTTAAATATTCTATCGGACACTGTTGCATAAGCTGCATGGAGGAAGGAGAGATGGAATCATCTTGTCACTTCTCTCTCTATTGCCCAACTTTTCCAAACAGACTTGACTGTGTTTGAAATACATATGTACATATGTATGTCAGTAGTCACACTTTCGGCGAGCCTTCCTTGCGCAGTTGCTGGGATTGATATCAACCAAGCCAAGTTCTATTTTTGATTGTAATATTCCCTTCGGACTTTGATTTCGTCAGCAGCGTAAAAGGATCCAAATAGCTGAACTTATGCATTCTCTTCACAATTTCTGGCACTCAAAATTATCCATATCGATTTCCCGCCAGCAATTAACTTACTTAATGCCACAAGTTTTATATTTACTGAAAGATATATAAATATCAGTATATAATCCACATCCGGCAGCAATCATCACATTCACTGGAAATAAATGCATAGACAACATATGCCATCAGCTTGCATTTTACACTTGCAACATATCAGTGTTGCATGCATCAACAACTTGTTGTCTAAACAATCATATTTACAACATTGTTTGTTGGAAATATTTGTGTGAATATGCTCTTAGCTTGCATAAATTTTAAAATTCATAGAATTCACTGCATGTAACATCATCTTTAATGTTCCTGTTGGTTTTTAGTTTGTTGCAAAATATTTTGCGTTTTTGTTGCAGCATTCGAAATTCATTATAATAGTTTATTATTATTTACATTTCAAATCATTGGAATGTCACGAACTCGCTGCAACGAGTGTTCATCTATGCATGGAACACATGAATGAAGAGATTTTTAAATATCATGTATATAAACATACATACCAATGACATATGTATGTCTGTACATATATACAAAATATGAGAAAATTCCACTTAATAATATCACTGGCATATTTAATTGAACTATTATTCTCTATATTTATCCAGTAAAGACCTTATGCTCTAATACTGTGACAGCAGACTGAGAAATGCCTGTCACAACTTTCCTTGAAACATATTCAAGTCTTTCATAAATCATCTGAGAATTACAGAGCATTTCAATTTCTATCCAATTTTACTTTCTTCAATTATACCAATATCTCTTTACAGTTGGTATGAGTCCACTATATCTTTGTAACTACACTAACTTGACGAGAATTGGAGACGTAGAAAACACTTTTTTAGAACGCAGGGTGTGAAATATTATTTTAGAAAAGAAGACTCAAAACTACTATACAACAGTTCAGGGTAAGTGTAGCTGACCATATATCATACATGAGGCTTCCGGGTCTTGATAATAATAGGAGCAGAACTCTCCCAGAAAAGTTTTTATCATGCTATATATCACATCCAGCTTGAATATCTATCTTGATGCATACATATTTTGTGATATCAATGTATTCACTATCTGATTTCTGCTTTGTTAGTAAGTACAACCTAAAATGTCTTCGCAAGGGGTAGGAAATGATTCGACAAGATTTGTAGAAGAACTGTTGAGTAACAATGATAATTCTATAGCAAGCTGAAGATGTTTTGTGGTATTTAGGGGTTGTTAGTTGTCCAGCATAAATAATAGTCATTTGAGGGAAGTGCTGATTTTCTTCTTTCAGTCAATTAGATATTGATCTAAGTGTAATAACATACCATACTTGGAGCCCAATTTTCGATGACTCGTTCAAGCATTTCGACTCTTAACTGGCGAGTGACACGATTGATATTTTGCTGCAAGCTCTAAATCGAAGCGGAATTTTAAACTTTACATATCCCCACAGAAAAAGTCTAACAATGTGATATCAGACGATCTTAATGGCCAATCAACAGGCCAAAAATATGAAATTATCTGCTCACCGAAGTGTTCTCTCACTAGATTCATTGATTGAAGCAATGTGTGAAAAGCGGCGCCGTCTTGTTGACGTCAAAAGTCCCCGAGATCACGAGCGTCAATTTCAGGTATAAAATAGTCGGTTATCATGACCGATGATTCCTGAATGAAATAGCTCTTGAATATTTTGAGCTTGTTCTTCGTTCCAAATGTGACAATTCTACTTATTTACACACCTATTGAGCCAAAAATAGGCCTCATAGTTGAACAAAATTTGGCTCGAAAACGATTGATCTTCTTGGAACTTTTCAAGAGTTTATAGATCGTAGCGATATCGCTTGGGAAGGGCGAGTAACTTCAATTTTTGCTGTATTTTGAGCGCTTTCATTTTATGATCTCTACGTAAAATGTAAAATGCCCCAAGTCATTCCATACGTCAGTCCAAGTTGCTGCGAATGGCGCTGAATCGACTCTCCATGGTGTTCGTGAATAAAAGTTGATGGATTCCATGATGAAATGGCAAACAATACTGCAAAAAAATAGTACGACAGCTTGACACGACTCAGACGTGATCTGTCGAAAAACGGGACATTCTTTGCCCTTAATAATCGATTTTTGTTTTTTGTTTGTTATGCCGTTTTTTCATTCTTTCAACATTTTTCTCGCCCGCTTTTAAAGCGCTATCGCGGTTTCTCTTGCTGCTTTAACCACATGTGCCACCTGCTAAGCGCCGCTGCAGGCGCTCCATGTACGCGTCGTCGTAATTTCCCAATGGACTTACGCGATAATGACAATGTCGTTGACAAAAGTTGGCCAATAATGCAGGCAATTTAATTGAGAAGGGAAAAAGTTAAATTAAAATGCAAATATGACATTTGTAGGGCAAAAAATGTACTAAAAAATTAAAAAAAAAGTGCAAAAAAATGTTTAAAAAATGCAAAAAGACTGAAAATGATAACGAAAGACGCGCCAGGTAAGCGCAAGCAGCAAATGAATGTGTAAAAAAATGAAAGCGACAAAAAAGGGCGCTAAAGCACATTAAAGCTGCGAGGGTGCATATGGCAACAGCAGTGTTTGTACACTATTGTTGTTTTTGGTATAGAAGTAAACGTAATGCTCTGTCTCTTATACACATCTAGACATTAAAGCTGCGAGGGTGCATATGGCAACAGCAGTGTTTGTACACTATTGTTGTTTTTGGTATAGAAGTAAACGTAATGCGTATTAGCTGCTATGCTGGGTTTTGCAATGGCAATTGTTGTTACTATTCGAATTTTTTTCTGCGCTTAAAGTAACTATTGCTATTGTTGTTGTTATTTCCGTCACCACCACCGTCGGCGCCTCTTTCGCGGCATTCGCAACAGTTGTGCGCGCTATTTAGATTGGTCTTATTTACTTTGCTGCCGGTTGTTGGCATTATTGCCGTTCGTTTCCACTGTTATTTCGCTGGCAAACAATTTTTGTGTGGTTTTTGTTGTTCTTAGCGCGGCGCTTAGTTGCAGTGACCATGTTTGCATATCGACTTTGTCATCAGCGTCGCCACCCATTCGCATTGTACATACTCACACATACAAACGCATTTGTATTTGTTTATTTAGATCACACACACACACACACACACATACAGAGCAGCATGGAAATTGCGTTCGTGTGTTCGCGCTGTCATTGGGCTGGTGTGAATGCGGCATTAGCTTTAGCTGGCTTGCTCTATGGCATTTCTAGCGCAACTGCAGCAAGAACAACAGCAACAAAAAATGCAATTGCCAACGTTCTGGTTGTGCTGCCCGTTTACTTGTTGCTGCTATTGCCGCCGGTGCTTGGCACCATTGTTGTACTGTTGTTGTAGTTGTTGTAGCTGCTGTTGTTGATTTCGCATATGCTGAGCTGAAATGCAAATAAGCTGCCATTTTGCGTAATCGAACCGCCGGCAGTGCCCACAGGCAATACCAGCAACAACAATGGCAATTGTATTGTTTGCATTGTTGCTGTAGATACTTACTTTGCTGGCAATGSGTGTGCAAATGTTTGTATGTACCACATATGTATACGCCACCATGGCTTTTTGTTTCACTCAATTTATGTTGCTGTTGCTATTGTTGTTGCCGCCGTAAGCAAAGCAAAAGTAATCTAGTTTATTTAATTTGAATATATACATGTGTGTACTAGCTGACATATCAACAAACATGTATGTAAGTATACATATGTACATATATGTGTGTAAAATATGCCTGTGCTTGTTATGTCCAGCTGATTTTTTCTACTCACTGTTGTTGTTCTACTTGTCACCGCTACGTATTTATCGCATGCAATTTTCACATCCATTTGTTGGCTAAAAAAAAGTCAGGTAAAACACGCAAAGTATTTCTTTACTTGTTTTATGCATATGTGATTACTTTTAATGCAGAAATGCTTTTAATAACATTAGGGTGGTCCTTTCATGACGATGAGAATTTATTTAATTTCCAAATAAAAAATATAAAAATTCTCCATAGTATAAGAAAAAACCTTTCGTTAAAAAATGTAATATTCCATTAGGGTGATCTTTTTATGGTGATAAATAATTTTATTAAAAATTTTTTAAGGACACACATTTTATTTTCACAATTGTATAATATACGAAAAAACCTAACGTAAAAGAAATTATAAAATTCCATTAGGGTGGTCCTTTTGGGGTGTGCAAAATTACTATATTTAATAAAAACTATGTAGCGTTATAAATTTTTTCTAAATTGTATATGAAAAATTCTATACTAGAAAAGTTATAAATTAGGGTGGTGCTTTTATGGTGAAAAATAATTTTATTAAACCATTTGTTAAGAACAAAAGTTTTGTTTTTTAAATTGTATAAGAAAACCTAAAGTAAAAGGCATTATATAAGTCCATTAGGGTAGTCCGTTTGTGGTGTGATGTAATCCATTTTTTTTTTCTAAATCCTATAACAATAAAATTGCAAAATCCCATTAGGGTGGTCCTTACAAGAAATATAATTTTTTTGGAACCATATGTTTGGAAGTAAATTTTTTTCTAACTGTATATAAAAGTTAGAAACGCTTATTAAGGAGAAATGATGGAAATAAAAAATTTATTAAATTTTTATTTTTTATTTTTTTAAATTAAAAATTTTTTAAATGGTTTTTAACTAAAATATTTTTTATTAAAATTGTTTTTCCTTTTTGTTTTTAGTTCAAAAACTGTTATTTTTTTTCTTCTTATATTCGCTTGACACAACATTAATGTACAAAAAATTAAAAATTTTTATAGAAAAATTAGCAGAATAAGAAAATGCCTAATATTGTGGCCAGCTCTCGCTTATATATACAATATTTAATTCAATTTTCCGCATATTGTTCCACTTGCCGTCCGCAATAGAGCAATCGCAACTATTTCTATATACCTTTTCCAGCGCGATGACGCATACATGCACACATAACATAATATCACATATTTTTATTGCATGCCACACGCATGACATAATATGTCAAAATACGCAACAATATAAAAGCGGCGATAAATGCGTCGGTTATGAAAATGTCAACAACATAAAAATTTAATTCCGGCAGCGGCGCACTTCATTTGAAATTGTTGAAAACAAATTGACATTGTGCCAGCGCCCTAAAGCAGACTACATTTTTATGTGGGTATGCAATATTTAATATACTTTTGTGGACTCAGTGGTAACGCAATATCGATATCGATGAGCGTTGGCGGTTCATGCTTGGCATATTTTTGGTTTGTCGAGTGCAGCTGAAAAAAGAGGCGATTTCGCCTATGATTCTGTTTAGTTTTGCATCTCAGCATAGATTTCGCGGTGTGAATTTAGCGAACCAACAAAATATAATCAGAATAATATGTTTAGTATGTTTTGGTCTTTTTGAGTTTACTTTCGTATGAAAAATCGATAGATTGTGGCATTAGCTTGGACGCAAACAAAAACTGTTGTATATAATCTAAGGTAAACATTATGTCGATATATAAACCCTCATCTCAATGATGTCTCAAGCCATATTACAAATAAGTTTCTGTATCTACGATTTACGCACTGGACAATATCGGGATGACTAAATTTAGAGGTACTTACATACATAAGATTAACTTCGATATTCGTTCGCCCAGAAAGGCCATGCACTTCATAAGATCTTCTACTATATTCTTGAAATTTTTCAGCAAACTAAACCATACATTCGCTTGTGCTTTCCTATAGAGGCTCTGTCCGATTATTCTGAGAGGGCATGTTATTATCCTTTTCCAAGATTTGTTAATGCGTCAGTCTTGACCAACTAATATGCTTTTAGAATTTTTTTTTTCGCTAGATACTAATGGTTGAAAATATATCTATTTTAAGTAAAATTATGATCTCGGGTTAAGCTGACAATTCGATCGAGTAAAGGAGCCCCGCGAGGAATTAAAAACATCGTACTCATTGCCAAGTAGAGAAGATTGAGCCAGTAGTTCAGTGATTGACACTACGTACTCACTGACAGATCAAAGGGTGAAATAGGAACAGGAAATTGTGGCATAGCAGAGGATGTAGGCTGACTTAGCAACCGACCAGCAAGTATACAAACATTCTAATGGAAATTCGAGCGACAATTGAGGTGCAAATACACAGCATCATTGCCTTAGGTTATGCAAGAGGGCATTCAATAGAGTTTTAGCTAGAAACAAAGGTAATATCATCTGGATCTGGTCTTATAGGAAAAGAAGAAAATGATAAGGCAAACGATCTCGTCCGCTCGAGGGCAGATGGAGAAACAATTCCTTTACGCTGCCCCATGCCATTCACATCTTTCAAAGGTTGATTGAAGCAGTGGAGCCTAGAGGAACATCACAGGTCTTGGAACTTTGTGACAGACTAAAAAGCTTCTTTTTTAAGCAAAAGAGAGCTTAGTAACGTTGTAGGAGGCATAGCAGGGCACCTACGCTTAAGATATCTCCTTTAAAAAATAGGATAAAAGGATTGGGTGGAATGCACAGCATGCACAGAGGATGATAAGACTCTGGAACATTATCTATTCGAATGCCCAGCCTTCAGCCGGGTGAGTAAGGATTTAATCCACGGCTCTCAGTACTCTAACAAGAGACATTGGGCAGCTGGGGAGGAAAAGAATCAAGTCTTTTACCAAATCTACAGAGTTGCTGGATAACTCTTAAATTGGTTACCTTCAGGGGTCAAATTGATCGTAACGTCAGTCTAAGTGAGCCGTATGCGATCTGCTGCTTATGCGCCTCCCTTTTCAACCAAGCAACCAGTGATAATATATCTCTGCTCTGAGGATTTGAATTTTAAGCACTACTAATCCTTCGATGTTACCCATTTTGAAGCACTCTACAAAATTCTGCATTCACATAGCTTGTTTCATCTCCACAATTCATATTTGTGACCGTGACCTTTTGACCTCTTCCCGTGAAAATATAGTCAAATGCACTGCGCTTTTATGAGTGCACCTTTTAAGGGGCTTCATGTGTCTTTTATAGCAATAAAAACGGTAAAACTAGAATATCTAGTGCACTTTGGCAGAAAGAAGTGAAAGTAGAAGCACTTGAAGATAATATTATTGTACACAAATGGGATTTTTTATATGACTAAATGTAGTGCATAAAATTAAGTAAATGCGTCAACGAATTAAGCAGCAAGTCGCGTGGCGTGGCGTGCAAAAGGTAACAAACGCGGCCGAACAAGTGACAGACAAAGGCAGCGAAAAACGAATAAAATCAAATGGAATGCATAAATGCTGCGAGTGCATGCAGTGAGCTATGAATATGCAGGTGAGTGCGGGAGTGTGCTCGCGAAAGCACGGAAAAGTGCGCGCACTTTGGAAATTTACAACATGCAAAAAGGGAACTGACAATGGCGCCTAATCTTCGCATTTCATAATTTTTATGCGGCAGCTGAAAATGGCGGAACACTTGCCGGATGGCAGCGGCTGGCTGTGCAAGCGCGGCGCGGCGCTGGCGGCAGTGTCGTATGTATGAGCAGCGCGCGTGCAACAAATGAATAGAAAAACATTTGTTGCTTGCATAAAAAGTGGCATAGCAATGCAGCAATGCTGAGTGAAAAAATCGCAAGGGAGCTGCAATATTATTTCACGAGCTAAGAGCAGCGGCACGGTGGATACACAGATACTGCGGGTACTTAAAATGTATGGCAGTTGAAAAAAACGCTGTGTGCTACATAAAAGCATAAAAATTTACTTATGTATACCTTTATGCAACCACATGGATATGCAAGTATGTGTGTGAAAGCGCGAGCGTATGCGTGTGAGTGCGAATTCGTAAGCGCAAAAATTTATATGCGCTGCAAGAGCAATGAAACGAACTGAAATGCAATAAAAAATGCAAAGCAAACGTCTTACATACACACGTGTATACATCAACTTGCCGCAGCACACACCAACGCATTTGCCGCACGCATATTAAATGCATATGAGCGCGCTGAATTGGTCGCTGTGAATATAAAATGAAATTAAGAAAAGCACTGCCAGCTGAGCAGAGTCAGCGCGCTACACTGTGCTGTGTCAAGACGGTGAAGGCGCGCGGGGCAAGTTGCAAGAGGAGACCGTTTGCTTGTGGAAAAGACCATTCCGCGGCGCTATGTTGCATATAAAGTTGCAACAGTGGCTGTTGAGGGCGGTTGCATCGACGGATATCACCCCATAAGCGAGTTTGTGCAATGCGTTTGTGAGCGCTGTGCCAGCGAGCGTATGTGTGTACGAGTGTGCGTGCATTTGTAAAGTCACCGCTGCCATTGTAATGTAAATGTTGGAAATAATTTCGCGAAAAAGTTCACAGCACATGCACTCCGCGGCAGCAATTGTAATAACAGCAGCAACAACAACAATAATAACAATAACAACAAGAACAAATAGCATGGCAAGAATAACAATGGTTGATATTGAAAATGCACGCAACAACAACTACGATAGCATTTGGCACGCCAGCGCTGCCACCAACCATTTAAATCCGCGGTCGCCGCCGCGAGTTATGATTAAGATATTTCTAGCGCCGACGTTGCAGTTACGTCACACGTCGTAATGCCGAGGTACAGTGTGTTTTGGTTAACCGAATTCTGTCCGAATTCTTGTCTTATAAATATTTCTGCTCTGCGTGTTGCTGTATCCCATAAGAAGTTTTTAATCGAGAGAGTTTAGTCACTCGCTTTTTATGGAAGCAGTATCGGGCTTCATCCGCGAGTATTCCTTTTCCACAAAGTTTTCGGATTTATTTGATGTTGTTTAATAATTTAAGATTCGGCGTATCCACCATATTCTCTAGTTCCGGTGTCAAGCGACTATTTCCTGTTCTTATATCTCAAAAGAACGCACGCTGTAGAAAGTTTCATCGGATTAAAAAATTATTGCCGAAACTGAGGCATTTTTGAAACAAAGGACAAATCGAACTAAAAGAATTGGATCCAAAATTTTGGACGGACATAATTTGTTCCTTTGTGGTAGACCGAGGACTTTTGAGGTGACCTGCTTTGATCAGCTTCGAGTGCTCATCGCTCGGCCTTGTAGCTGAGAATACTATATACTAAGAGAAGTTCCTTTACATTACCTCACATTGGTTTTAAATAAGTTACTACCACATTTCGTTGCAATATCAACATGAGGTCGGCGATAATTGGGATCAGATGAGGTGACGGGCATTGGCTCCTCATTAGTAAGTAGAAGCAGAGCAATCAAAATTAAACAAAGTTAAAGTTTTCGCAATTTTTGTAGCAATAAATTTCACAAATTTCCGCACTGTGCCGATACCTCAGTTTAAGCACATCCGCGTTCCGCGTCCTGTTATGCTCCGAGCTGAGCCGCAATGAGCTTTACTCGTATCTGCGCCAGTGATTTAACTCAATACGCTCCACAAAGCCGTGGGAAATGTCGGCGATTTCGCGCAACTAGCACCAATAAACGCTCTACAAATACACACACACACACGGGCGGAGATATACGCACACTACAACGGCCCCACTTCGCACCTAACCCACAAGAGGGATATGCAAGTATGGGGAGCACAAACGCTGCCGCTACTGTGTGCAGTTGCAAGGCAACGCGTGACGGACAGCCGCTGGATCGTTGAGTCGCTGGCAGACTGAGCTCGGCAAACGGCAGTAGTTATGAATAATTATGAATGCACTGGATGGCACATGAATGCATAAAATAATTATGAAATTGAAGCAATTCACTAACTGCTGAATGCCTGAGTGGCGGCATAAAAGGCACTAAGAGGAGGAAATAAAAGAAAAATCATATAAATATGTATATTCATATGAATATCAATACAAAGGGTTGAAAGTAAGGATCTTCCATGCTAGAGCATTTTAACTTTTCAATGCTAGCAGGGTTGCCATTTCATGCTAATTGCCACCGCTAACACTGCACTGAATCGGTTGAGTTGCTAAGGCATAAATTGAAAATTAATTTGACCTGCGCTGAACTTGACAGTGACACAACTCCGCTGAAAGCCAGCTTAAGACAATAGCAGCAAATCAGAAGCCCACAGAAGCTCAGAGAAGCTTGAATTGGCAATAAACGCGCTTGACACTCCATTAATTTGAGCTGCTTAATTTTCAATGAAAAAAAAAAAATAAATGAATAAAAAATTAATAATTTTTGCCAGCAAAAACAAATGTTGACAAATTGGACTTAACACACGTTGGACCAACAACAATAACAGCGGGGAAGCTCAAAAATTATTAAAGACTTGTTGATTGGTTTCCAATTACAGTCGCCATAACACACACTTACACACATACATACAAACATATCAATGCAGTAATATACATATATATATATACATATATAGAAACATGCAAATGCAACTATAAATCATCGCATTTCGATAAATAACACATCAAAACAGCAATCAGCAACTGTTTATATTTTTTAGTGAAACAAAATATGAGACAAATTAAAACAACAAAAGCAGCAAAACGTTTGCGTATAACTAGTAAAAAATACAAAGCAGAATTTCTGCTGACAGCTGGAAATCGCAGCAGTTATTAATAAGTATAATATGCAAATTTTTGTGCGTATGTCTGTATGTTAGCTTGCAAAGGAAATGATGAGCGTCGCAAGTTCAGCGCAAGAAGCAAATGAACTGTGCGCTGCGTAAGCGTAGAACAAAATGAATAAATAAATAAATACTTGAAAATAAATTATGTTAATGAAATAGGCAAGAAATGTTGAATAAAAAGAGAATCGCAAGCTGTATGAAGTGGGCTCGAGTGGCGGCTGCTTGGTGTAGCCATTCCTAATTGGTGACTTATACACGGTTAAAATACGTTTAAAGAAGTTAAATAACAGTTTTATGGAGTTGAAAAAGTAGTCAAAATCATGAATTCGCAGACCCGGTGGGCAATTATGTTTGAGAAAATACAAAAAAAAAGTAAAATAAAATTTAAAAAAATATATATATAAATTCGTCGATTCGATGAAATATTTAAAGTACAGATATGTACATATAAATGCAAATAAAGCAAGGTTTCCATAAAAATATTTAATTTTAATTATTCTACTTGTATGTAAACTGTTTGCTATAGTGGCCCGATCTGACTAATTTGTGAGGAGCTTATAGCTTTGCTTTGGATATAAATAGTAGTACAAAAAAAAAAAAAAAAAAAAAAAAAAAACAGCTACATATATACCATAGTGGTCCGAACCGAACATTTTATTCTGAGATTGTGGAGTGTCTTTGAACAATAATATATGCTACAATTTGAGAAGATATCTCGTCAAATAAGAAAGTTTTACTTACAAAACCCCAATTTCGATTGTTCAGTTTGTATTGAAGCTGTATGCTATAGTGGCTCGATCTGAACAATTTGTCCGGGTATTATAGCATTGCTTAGGACAGTAATATGTGGGAAATTTTGAGCTGATATCTTGTTAAATGAAAGACTTTTCCTTATAAGATCGTGGTTTTGATCATTTCGTTGGTATGACAGCTATATGCTATAGTGGTCCGATCTGAATAAATTCTTCGAAGATTATACCACTATCTTGGATAATAATTCGTACCAAATTTCGTAAAGATATCTTGTTAAATAAAAAACTTTTCCGTACAAAGTCAATATTTTGTGTGTTCAATTTGTAAGGCAGCTATATACTATAGTAATCCGATATAATCAATTTCTAAGGATATTGTACAGTTTCTTTGGAAAATAACTCCTGCCAAGTTTCATGAAGATATATTTTTAAATAAAAAAGTTTTGCATACAAAAGCTCTATTTTGATCGTACAGTTTATATGGCAGCTATATGCTATAGTGCTCCGATGTAAACGGTTCCAAGAAATTACGAGTTTCCTTAAGAAAAAAATAACATTAGCAAAATGTCGAATGAATATCTCAAAAATTTAAGGACAAATTCACGCATATACAGATATAATGCCAGGCTACATCGCTGGCTTGATTCAGCTTGTCAATCATATCAATTTTATGTATGTCATTTAAAATGCAAAGCTTATCTTATCACTACATTACTTATCATATTACATATACATGTGCAGCATAAAATTTTCAGCTCCCGCTCTCAGATATAACCAATATGTAACCATTTTATAATCAAAACTCAAATCTTTAACCAATATATAACCAGTTTATAACCGATACTTAAATTTTTAACCAATATTTAACCATTTTATAACCAAAACTCAAATTTTTTTTTCTGTGATTTCTATTATATCGTTTTTCTTTGGCCTTTAAACTTACGAACAATGATCCTACGTTACTTTGCCTTCCAGGTGACGATATTTAAATATTTTTTAGAGCCACTGACATGACCTTTTGGATTTTACAAACTCGGTTCAGGGTATAATAAGCATGTAGGCATACATACTCTATCCAAAGAATGGTTTAACTAGTACTTCCTTTAGATGAAATCACGCACTATATATCCCAAATGTAACTCATATTTTATGGTTCCTAATGCTATACTATAGTATAACGATATTGACTTCTAAAAAACTGACGGTGACAGCGTAAGCTACACAGTGTCTTGCATTAACAGCAACAAAATGCACGTGCTTTCATACTCAGAACATCAAACCACTGCCACGAGCCTTTTTATATTAGTTTCTCTTAATATGTATTGGCAATCAAAGTAACCACAATAGCGATTTTTACCTCTTATTACGCCAATATTTTGCCAAGAAGCTGCAGTTGTGTGCAGAAAAAACATTTTTTTGGTTAAGACTTGTGTTTAAAGCAGCAGGCAGCTGAGTGCTTGTGAGCCGGCAAATGCATTGGCATGACGTTGTGGTTGATGGCTGGAATTCACTTTGATTTTTTGCTTTTACGAACATTTAATAACTTTTCAAATATTAAAGTTTTTCTATAGCATGTAGAAAACCACGCATTCTTTATTTTATCTCTTCTCCTACACACTGCTCATTTGTATTGCCGCTGAGCGCCATGGAAAATTGACTTGTGTGAAGTAAGCATATTAAAATATGCCTGCCTTAGAATAAAATTAACATATACCATATAAGTATTACAGGTGGGTATACATTTATTTAACTAGTGAGTATGTGTGTGTCAGTGAAGAGCACTGCCGCACTATCTTGATGCTGTCATAATCATCAACTTAATTACAATATTTTGATTTTTGTCTCTGTGGACGCTTGCAAGTGCACGCGCTGCAACTGCGACTTGCCTGCTCTCCAGCAACAACAGCACACATACGTATATAGTTAGTATGCCTTCCCATAAGTAATTTCATAATATTCCTCAGCACAATTCCGAACTGGCGGCAACTGTAGCGCTTGTGGCACAAACAAAAAAAAAAACTGTTGCTGCTGCCCCGACACTTGTAGAGAAAAAGCTAAACATAACATACATACATATGTAGAAAGGTTTGTGAGTTTATGTGTGTTTGCCTGTATGGTAGGTGCAATTATTCTAGTGCCGCTTCAGCTCGACGGCAGGTAGTGGAGCTCCATCATTGAGTTCCCTCAGTCATTTGTCGCGTCCCGTTTTCGAGTGGCACTTCAATAGCTTATTTGCATATCTGTAGTGTACTTAAAGGCGCTTCGGCTGCTGTAGTGGTAATTGAATTGCAATTGCCACTGCCACTGCCAGCAGCGTTAGCGCCACCGTCAGCTAGTTTTCCAAGTCGCCCTGCTTATTACTATTTGAAGACTGCCAAGAAAAAAGGCACACTATTGGGTATCGAGCGCGAAAATGAGGTTACCACATATTGTTTTGGGGTATTCACTGTCTAAAAAACAACAACTGCCAGTGTTTATCCCCTTCATTAAAATGTTTTTCTTATTGATGATGTCGTTGAGCTTGCCGTAGCTCCTGTTGATTAGTAAACATCATTGAGTTGCAAAGAGTTTCATGAGGCTTTTCAGCTGCTGAGGCGAAGCGAGTTAAGAAGTCAGTTATGACGAGTGCTTGAGTAGTTGAAGAAAATAAAGTTAGGGCAAAAAAAAAAACTATATTTAATTTAGTTGAAAGTGAGAAAACTTAGAGTTCATCGATCACTGGATCTTCTGCAATCAATCTTGGCCCAAAAGACTTTTGCCATAGCGCTTGTGCTAATGGTGGCCCAGCGCTGGACGAGATTCCGCAAAGGCCAGCTCTCCGGTAGTAGGACACAATAGAATACGGGAGCACCAACTCGTTGCCATTCTACCGATAGTGCTTCTAGGGTATCTTTCTTTGCCAGCTCATCAGCTTTAGAAGTTACTGCGATGAGCAGGAGGTTGCACTCCAGAGCAGCAGATCTACTACTACCCTTTATGGCTGTAACCTCAGCTTGAAAGGCATTGCAGTCTGAAAGTCTGAAGCTGGAGTTGAAAGAGAGCTCCTGACAGTAAACCCCTCCATTAACCTTCTCCTCAAGCACTGACCCATCCCCTCTTCTCCAATGGCTTTTTCCCACCCATAGCTCCCTCGTCGGTATATAGCCAGAGAAGGAGCCGCCAGAGTTCAGTTTGGCGAATCCATGATCTATGTGGACCGGTATGAAGTCAAAGTGTATGAGGATATCCGAGTTTTCACATATTCTTTAAAGAATCCAGATTCTCTGGATCTGATAGTCACTTTCGCAGCCATATACACCTTACGGCGATGTCTAAGGGCACAATGTGCTAAATGACGTTAATGGTCGGATCGGACCTTAGTGCTCCAGACATCCTGATTGAACGCTCTCGAGTTCTTTACAAGTGTTGTCTTCTCTAGAGCCCTCAACCACATTAAGACTCGAAAAAACCAATTGAATATGGTGTCATAGAGCCAGAGAACCACTTTCGGTGAGAGACCCCACCTTTTGCTAATGGCTCCTCTGCAGACTTTTTTGCTTCGATATTCGAATTTAATGAAAGCTGCCTATTCAGGATGAGCTCTAGATATTTCAGTGGATCCGCCGGTTGTCTCCCATTTGCAGCAGCGGTGCCACCCCGAACTTATATCTTCTAGTAAATAAAACCATCAGGGTTTTACTTGGATGGTGGCAATCCTACTTCCGACCCCCCAATTTGTTACGATGCTGAGATGCCCCTGCATCAACTCGCTTACGGTGTTCAGGAACTTTCATTTAATCATAAGTCTGCTTAGGCAATCACCCGGCAGCCACGTCGGTTATAGACCCACAGTCTCTTAGGAAAAGTTGTTCCAGGCATATGCGATTTTATAGCAGAAAAATCGACCCGCTCTAATATACATACATATCTACAAACTATGTATATACAATGGGTATATATACACTTGTTGCGCCGCAGATCTCACAGTAATCACCAAATACTTCTGCAGCTAAAATGGAATACGTGAAAAACAGAAATCATATCGCAACAATAACAACAACGTCGACACAATCATGCTTATGATGACACTGAGTCTTTGATGAGAGCACGCCATAGAGTTAATGTAAATAAAAAAGAATGAATTCTAATTAGACAGAAATGTACTTGAAAGCAGCAAATGCCAGCGAGCAAAGCCATATGAAACGTTGACGGCACAGGTGATGACGGCAGTGAGGCAAAGCAGATGGGTGCGCATGCTAGGGCGATTGAGGGCACATAGGTACACACACAGTTATCTGCATATTTGAGAGGCTGTTGAAGCCGATGAGGGCGCTGAGTGTAGTGTGGATGTCTGGGAGCTAAGCAGGGCAGGGTTACCACTTGTGTACCAGAGGGCGAAAGATGCCAAGGTACGCAGAGTACTTTTGGATGGATTTTTACCGCTGCTTATATATGGTATATGGGTGTGTGAGTGTTTGGATGTATGCATTCATTTGCTGTGTATTCGGTATTTATTCTCAAAAACTGCCGATTTCAGTTATTTATGCGCATTTTCACTAAAATTATGCGCTTTTTGGCACTTAAACTTGTTGCGAATTAATTAAATTAAATTTACAATGAGCAGATTCTGATGCGCAGTTAATGAGGATTTCGTAAATGCTAAATGCCACAAAATGATGTCAAAGTTTCCAAGCAACGCGCAAGAAAACTCAAATAAAAAATTCAAAAAAAAAATCTGAAAAAATGAAAAAGTGTGGTTATTAGCATAAATGGCGCACAGATTCAACATTAATTAGAAGAAATAAAGGAGTTTATAAAAACAAATTAAACACGTGACTTCCCCTCATATATAAAGACATATGTAAATATTATTGTAAAAATTGGAAATTTTCATAATTTCTATTTTAAATAATTTTCCACAAATGCATTATGCCACTCCGTCGAGGTTAGCACATTAAATATAATTGTCATACGCCGTCGGGCATGGCGCATGCGCGAGCGCTTAATTAATATTTCGTTGGCGCAGTCACAAAGGAGCCAGTGCACAACACAAGCGCGCTGTGACAGGTGCGTAAGCAAACTAAAAATAATAACAATAGACATGAAATATTCAACTGCCGCACTGCTGACCGTTCATCAATTTTGACTAATGCATTTATTAGTTATGTAAATGGCGTTGGAGATGCGCTTGTCAATATAGGAAAATGATTTAAATTGCTTGCAGGCGCTTATTGGTTGCTGCATGTGTCCTCTTCATTTATTTGTGGTGCGTGCGCATGCGTGACGGCTTGTGGCTGCATCATTTTCCTGGAAAATCAAACTAACAAACCAACAATAGTAATGTTCTTTATTGACTGCTTGCATATCTTACGTTTGGACACCCTAATAGAGACGTGTTTTTATATTTTGTAGATTGTTGTCTGATAGTGGGTGGTTTGGTGCGCATAAAAAAATTAATTAATATTGTAGAGCTGCATTTTCAAGTGCTGCGTAAGTAAAAGTGTGTTTAAATTATTTATACTCTTTTTTAAACTAGAAAAGATTTTTATCTAATCTCATAGTAAACGTTAAAGGAAAGAGAAATTATTCATGTTCGTGAGTGAATTTTACGTCATTGGAATAGCTTAGTAAGAAAAAATCGATATTTCAAGTAGAGAAAGTATTTGTGATTTGTTGGCAGACATTTCGTGACCCGAACTATAGCAAGCTAAAACAATTAAGCTGAACCAATTACTTCCACTCAGGTAAGGGGTAACGCCCTTGGTGAACATCGGAGCTAACGGAGATCAGATCATCGGGCAGAAGACTGTTCAACAAAGTCCGAAGAAGTGACCATAGTGATGATCTCTCAGAGTAAGCTGTACAGCCTTTTGAACATCACTTTATATGCCCACCTAAGTCATTCAAATCCTCGGGCTCTTATGCTATCATACTAGCCAAATACTTTGTTATGGAGGGAGGGTTACAGGTCAAACTAAAAATGCTGAATGACGTGGAAGCATGGGACTCGCCAGCGCGGTCGGTATCGATGCTAGCAGCTGGACCTCAAGCAAGTTTTCTAGTTTCCTGACTATTGCAGTATCTTTCAGACGGAAAATTATGCTTTCTAGACAGCGGCTGAGCTCGTCAGAGAATGCCCTTGTATACATATGTATATACTGCGTTGCTGGTCACAAAGAAATTCTGAAAAACGAAATAACTAATGGAATTGACAAAAGTGTCACGAAATAAGAAAGTCACTAAAACTAAACTAAACTAAGGTAACGACGATACATGCAGAAAGCGCAGAGCATTAGACCTGAGAGAGATCTGGAATACCTGGTGTGGCTTTTGTCCAGTTTTATCTAGAACTCGACTTAGATATCTAGGAGCTCCGCAGTTCAAGGCGCTATATGAGTATAAACATGTGACGACTTTTCTTCTTACAGGGTTTGTCCAGAACCGCCGCGACTGGACTTCGGAGCGTGCACGCACCAACTGGATTCGGTAGAGGGCGTTCCTAGCTAACGAACGCGCGGCCGGTCAGTTGCCTCCGAGCACCTGGAGAGTGAGGATAAAATGCACCGTTCGTTAGAGCAGAGATACGTGTTTAAATTCTGTGTGAAACTCGTTAAATCTGCGAAAGAGACGTGTGACATGATCAAGCAAGCTTACTCAGATGTTGTTTTAGCAATAAGTGGTGTGTCTCGGTGGCACTAGGCCTTTTTGGAGGACCGGGAAGTGGTCGCTGATGAAGACCGTGTTGAGAGACCTGTGACTTCGACAAAACCCGACAATATGACTCGCGTGTGCGCAGTTTTGAACTCAGACCGTCGACTAAGTATTCGTTTAATTGCCCAGATGTTAAACTTATCAAAATCTGTGGCTTAGGATATTGTGACGGAGCGCTTGAAAATGCAAAGGTGGTCCCAAAAGTGCTCACTGACGACCAAAAATTATGGCGTGTGGAGATGAGCGATGAAAATTTGAACATATGTGAAAGTTACCCCCATTTTTTAGTAACATAATCACGAGGGACGAGTCAGGGATCTTTGAGTATGATTCGAGACAAAGAGGCATTATAATTGTAACTATTGTAATAATTGTAACTATTGCTTCAATAGGTTTATTTAAATCGACTCAGTATTATTACTTTTCAGACAAACTCTGCATTTATTGGCGTGGACAACGTTTTACGCGATTATAGCTGTCAAATACTCCCGCTGAAATTAAACTGTACCACCATCTGGCATTATTAAGGACCAGTAGGTCTATACTCGTAGTAGGCATGGCAGCCGGCCAATACTACTTAATCCAACCTAATGTCAACGCTGCTGATTAAAGTTTTCCAAATCAATTTGAGGATTAATTGAACAAAGCAGATAATAGAATAATATAGACAAATGTGTTTAAAAAATAAAAATAAAATTGTTCCAAAGCGAAAATAATAACCTTAGTAAGTTAATTAAATATTTTGTTTACAAAAGTTTGACGAGAACAAACTTGTTTCAAACTTTTGTATGCATAGCTTTGCCAATTGCAGCACCTGCTGTCTGTCCTGCCACATATCATCCATCTGTTTGCATATGCATTTGCGAGTAACTATCACTCACACACACACGCGGTGGTGCGCGCAGTTTGAGTTCCCTTATTGAGCTGCGGCTGAGACTCATTGGAATTTCATTAGCGTACAATGCAACAATTATTGTAATTTATTATTAATAATTCATACCACTTGTATATGCAATATATTGCCCATCACGCACACACCCACACACGTATGCACATATACGCTAGTATTGCCTTGTAAATAAGTATCTAAGTATCTACAACTTGAATGATAAGCCTACTCGTCGCAACGAAATGGCTGCGTGTGCCCAGACAAGTGGTTACAAAAGTCATTACTCACCCCGGGAAATCGAAAACGAACGAACGCACGAAAAAAGTTAAGGTAAATAAAAATTTACAAAAATAAAAAGTAAAAATAAAAAATAAAAAAAAATCAGCAGAATGTGGCAAGTAGTGGAGGAAAAAGTTTGAGTTGCTCGCACGCCTATCAAGACATGTATCAATTCAAGTGCTGCATATTGTTTTTGTTGGCTTTTATAGACGCGCACGCACACAACCACACACTCGAATGGCATTCTGCATGCGTGCGTGTGTTTGTTTGCACAAGTGCACTTTAGTATGGCAACATTTGTTTGGTCTTGCTGCTCGTCGCCTGCATCAACGCACCTACAAGCCGCCTTGCTTTGCTTTTGTTATTGTTGCTTTTTACATACGTCGAGCGCGTCACTTGTAGCCAAGGTGTTTCGCTTGCGCTGTGTGGTGAATACCTGCCTTCTCCGCCGCAATTATGGGTGCGTCACATACAATAATAACAATAATAAGAACGATAAGAGCGCAAAGAAATTCTAAAATCAACTGCAAGCACACACATCCTCCTGTAGGTGCTTTGTGTGTGTGTATGTGTGTTTACGCTGCTTTACGTTCCCATACCCGTGTGTTGCACGTTGATTTACTCGCATATGTGCGCTAGCAATAATTCAAACGGCCAACTGCGCCTCTAGCGCCGCACCTCTTTCGCAAATACATACATATGTTTGTATGTGTATAAGCTTTTCGAACTTTTTACAGTTCAACTTTTTGTGCGCATGTGTGTGTGTGCTAAATTTCGCTGACTTTTGGTGCAACACTCGTTCATTTGCGGTTTGGCGCGCCAGCTTTTACATGTGTGTGTGTGTTGTTTTGCGGCAATTTGCCGGCGACGACAACGCTATTGTGTGTTATCAGTGCTTCTAAAAATGATATGTTGGCACGCCTACACACTTGCCACATTGCTGCAAAGCGCTGCCACAAAGCACCATTGCAGCACATGGAACGCGCTCTTTATCTGTACGTTTGTATGTCTGTGTGTGTGTTTGGCTATAATTCATGTTCATTGAACTCCCACCAGGCGCTGCGGGCTTGTCCCGCAAGTGTATCGCCTTTATTACATCCGCGTTTTGTGTCTTCTTTATCAATTAGCGATGTTGCCGCACGATTTATGACTCTGTGATTTGCCATTTTTGGTTCGATTCATGTTACATTGTTTGTCCACTGCTTTATGGCTAACAATCTAAATGTCGTGCCTTGTCTGTAAATGAGTTGACGCATTCCTTTGCACCCGCTGTTTGTATTGCCTGTGATATTATTTTTATCGCTATTCTCCCATAGTTCGTTTATTATGGGCTTTAGTATGCTAGAAGTCAACTGAGTAAATATCTTTTTCCTTCGAATGGTCTTTATGGGGTTCGAGAAAAATTAACTAGCAGTTTCTTAGTTATCACAAACTTACTTTGAGTTCGAGCCCTATATGGCAAATCGCTTGACAAAAATTGATCTGCAGTTTATCACATCAACAGCTGCTCAAGTGAGATCCATCACATCAACGATCTAATCTTATCTAACACCATAAGAAAAACTTTAATGGGTGGCCTTGCATAAATACCGCTAGAATAGTATTTAAATCGAAGATAAATCTCGATTTAGATACCTAGGAGCTCCGCATGACGAATACTCTAGCTCAAATGAAACTGTATCTTCATCTGATATTCTTAAGAAATAATTATTTGGCATGAAAGCCGGGCAGTATAACCTAATCTGACCTCATGTCAACGCTGCGTTATCAATGATCTAACCTTACTTAACCTCAAAAGCCCAACTCTAATGAATGGACTTGCGAAAAATACTGCTGGAACAGTAATTAGTGTGAAGATAAATCAAGTTCGTGAAAATCAAACGGATGGACATGATATTTCTTCGATTACTCTAGTTCCTGAACATTCCAGCATCCTACCTCCTCTTTAAAATTACACTGATCAACAAGAAACAATTTTTATGTCTCTGTTTTCATCCACAAATTCTGGTCCTAGATTCAGAAGGAGGTGAAATTTTTTAGATCTTAAATCCAACCTTTTAAATTTTTGGTTTACTACCAAAGAGGCCGTAAAAAACACACTTTAATATAAAAAATTCTGTTAATTTTGGAAATTTAACATGCAGAACTCAGAACAAAAAACCCTGTTAACCTGTGTTATGTGTAGAGCATTTCGTTGTTGGCAAAACAGAGACTTCGTAATTCTCCGGAGCTTTAAGAAATTTTTTCACACCTAACCTCACTGTACGAATTTTGGATTTTCTTGTTAGTTTTTGTATACTAATTACAATTTTGTATACGGCTGAGATTTTTTTTTTATTATAAATTTGGATATAATTTTTTCCCGAAATAAAACACTAACCGAATTTAGGCGGTTTACTACGGCATATTTGGGTAAAACATACAAATATTTCGTTGCCCAATCTGAAATCTGAGATCCGAATTTCGTTTGCCCGAACAATGCAATTTTTGATTGCTTAAATTTGCTGTAATTTCTGATATTCTGCATATTATTAATAATCAAGTACTTAGCACACATTTTGTTGGTAATTAATATCGAATCGGTTGTCTCTGGGCAAACACTCATATTTTAACAGTATTTATATTATTTTTGTATGTGTGCGTGTGTTTGTGAATAAAATTTAATTGCTATCAGAAAACTACTCGATTGCGAAATTGTTGCTGTAAATTATGTACAAATAATTTATGCATATTTTCCATGTTTATATAATTGTGTGTAGGAAATTTAATTCCATGTTCATTGTCGATGTACAATTTCTATAATTGGATTTTATCGATTTTCGTATGGAAGTGGAATGCGAATGGAAATGTATGCACTATTGCACACAAGCAAACACACACACGTAAGCACGGCAATGCAACGCACAAAAGTATGCTTCGGCAGCAGTGAGTGACCTCAACGCACACAAACCGTTAAACTCCTGCTCACAGAGGTATGTAAAAACGAAATTTATACTCATTTGTTTATGTGTTTATAGATATGTGTGTGTGTGTATAACACTGTTAATCGAAGCTAAAGTAACATAGTGTATATAAAGTTTATGGGTGAAATCACATTGTCTAGACTCGCAACGCAATTCAAAAATTTTCTGAAAGAACTCATTCGAAATGAAATACTCTGTTACTAGATGGTTTCGATGATATATAAATTAGTACAGCTCAACTACAATCTGTAAAATGGAGTCATATTTCCTTATTTGCGAATTCATGCCGAGAAACAAACTATATCTTTGAGAACTGATTTGTAACTAGTAACAGAAGGAATAAATTCAATACAATTTGCATAAGGAACTGAATTAGTTATCATGAGAATTATACAATATGAATATCATACTTATCACCTCTTTAAAAAATGTCTTAGTAGTAGTTATTTTTCGACCAGAATGTAACTAGTTCAGACTTTTTCAAGGAAAATTAATTAATACTCAACTATATATTATATTTTTCCACAAAATAAGAAATAGTTTCACAAAAGCCTGACTGATCTCTTCCGAACTAGTTTGTAACTAGTCTATAAAAGTTAATATTTAGAACCAACAGTTTTACATAAGCCGAAGTAGGTTGTAACTAGTCGTCAAAAATTAATGTCATATTTTCATAATTTTTTTAGAAACTCTAGTTTTTATTGAAAACACCTAAAAATCAACCAAAAAATCTATCAAACCTTTTCGGACTAGTTCGCGACTAGTTTACAACTAGCTGAGGTTAGCATATACGTTACTATATCGCTGTATATTTGAAATATAAAACGAACGCCGATTGAACTCTATGAAACTAGTATGTAACTAGTTTCCTAGTAAACCACAAGTGTTGCTTAAAAGCTACTAATCACTATAATAACAGGTATTGGAAGCAAATTAGTTGAGTTCTACGAAAATAATAATTTATAAAACACATTCTTTTGCCAGCAGGTTATTTTACAACTACAACGGTATTTTATCGTGCCAACTGTATGTATGTTGCGGCTACTTGGGTTTGTAATAGTTACATTACGGTTATTAGTTTTGTTGTGATTTTGCAGGGCTAAATGCGATTTAAGGTGTATACAGTTCTATAAATACGTCTGCCACACACACACACATGGACATACTGATACACAAGTGTAAAAACCAGTGCAATTTGTCGATATTGCCAGTACAAGCAATGGTCCACTTATACACAAATACAAACAGACACTTTAAGTGCCACTCACACTTTGCCACTCCCACACACTCCACACCTGTGGCGTCTGCTCTGGATTTGTCGCCCATGCAACGCTGCACTTTGTTGTGTCTTCCACATCACACACCCACCTTTAAATAGCTCGCATATCCCGCCCGTCTGCTTTTCGCCAACGTGCAACGTCCATCGCACGAGCTGTCAACTTCAACCATTCATACGTCCCGTTGGACACTATTGGGGCAAGTTTAGGTCTGTGCACCACCGTTATGTGCCACTTTTACTTGTTTTAGTAAAACACTTCACTCAAAGCCCGGTCCGCTCAACACTTGCTCCACACATTCGTTCGTATGTATGTTGCCTCGACATTCGAGTGAGTGTCAAATATGCCATAACATTCGTACTTATCTAAATTGCTCTTGTACTGTTCAAATATTTACGCGTACAAATTAAAAGAATTATACATATTGAAGAATCGGTTCACCGAATGCAACGTGTGTATTTTGTACTCTGGTGGTTGTGTGAGTGTGTGCGTGTCTGTTTTGGGTTTTTCTTTTATTATTTATTATGATACTGTTACCTTGATTTGTTTGCTTTCTGCTGGCTTTGTTTCGGTTTGGTGGGAACAACATTGATTTGTGCGATATTGAGTTCCTAAAAGAGCCTTGACTATCTACAAATTATGACATTACTGTGATCATTCGGTAATATGTAGTTCGAGGCTAGATTTTTATCAATGAACATTTAATTTTTTCATTTGTAATTCATAGTACAAACAGTTCAGGAAAGTCATCATATGACCGAAAGCGGTTTCATTTTCCAAATGGTCAAAATGAATAGAAATGTGTGAGTGGATTATACAATTAATTAACGTGAGTAATAGCTCTTACTACGCTTCTAATGCAACAATTATGAGTTAAACTGTTAAAAGTTGCGGAAGAAATTGGTCTCTATATGAACTTATCCTCAAAGCGATGGATCATTAAAAAGTTTTCACCAATTTCTCTCTGGAACTTTTTCAGACTAACCGATTTGACCTTAAAATGTTATAGAAAATGAAAATGCACCTGCACCTGCACCTGAACAAAGAGTATGGATTATAAATGTAGTTCGACATTCTTGATCTTATTTACGAAAACTTAAAATTTCATATGATCTTTAGTATATGCTCTCCAAATCAATAAAGAATATTTGATTTTTCTAGTTTTTACTTATTTCGATAGTTTGCGAATTTGAAAATAACACACTAAAATTTCAAAGTAATATCTCAAATAGTTTTTAAGGTACAGCCATTTAAAGAGTAGCGCTCAGTTCAATCGGCCCAATCAGTTAGTCTTTAAGGGGTTACATAGGTTTACGCGTTTCAAAAAATCGATTGTATTTATTACTCAGTTTAATTATGCAATACCTCGAGAATATTGTTCTAAATTTTCAAGTTGATCCGAGTAATAGTTTCGGAGACACAGCCTTGAAAGCTTCTGCGTTCGAGGCTAAGTGCGCCGTCTTAAATGAGTTTTTTTTTTCGAAACGGTGTTTTGAAAGTCGGATTTCTCGAGAACTACTACAACCGATGTCTTTGAGATACAATTCTTAAACACTTGGATATCTTAGAATATTTTCTAGTTTACTTCGATTTTTTTTTATTTTTAGGTCTCATCCATAAATAAATGTATCAGTTGAGGAGTTTTTGTTTTAGCACCGTAAGAGATGAACTCTTTATATGTAAAATAAGACATAACTCAAGGCATATTAAACTTTTTGTTTAAAAAATTTCACTGTGTATTCTCGAAACATGTTTAAATATACCCTAAACTTTTCAAAATAATCGAGGGAGTAGTTTTTTTTTTTTTTTTTTTTTAATTTCCAAAAGTCAAGGTTTCTAATGGTGTCACAGATGTCATACTACGTGTGTCTCTTTTTTCGAATAATTCCAAGTTTTGAGGTGAGCATAATCTCTTGCAGTTTTCAAAATGGAAATTTTTCACAAAACTTTATATTAATATATTTATGTATGTATATATTTCCGTTTCATTGCTCCGAATAATACCATACCTACTTTATTTAGTTTTTTTCACCACTTTCCTTGCTTACCGTGTACATATTATATGTTATTTTATTTTCTTACTGTCACTTCTCTACTATATTATCGCTGAAGTAATGTTTGCTTTAAATGTTACAACTGTTGTTTGCAAAATATAACTGTCACACCAAAACTGTTTATCAAAAATAAAATAAAATTGTTACTGATGACTGTAAGGGCGAGCAAAAACTAACTGGAAAAGTGAGGAGGCATTCGCTAAGATAAAATATATTTTGTAGATTATGTTGGTATTGTATGTAGTGTTAGTATTTGCTGATTCTGTTTTATAAAATTTGGGTTGTGGAGATACAAGAATATAGCATACATAAGGTCATAAGTTCTCCTTATTATTTTTCTTCTTCTTTAAAGTATAAAGTCTTCTTTAAATTTTAGATAGTGTTTTTTGCCAAGGTTTGTGAAAAAACTAGGGTTAGGTTCAGCCGGAATCTCAAGAACCATATGAGAAAAATTAAAGTTTGGTTCAAACACAATCCCCATAACTATCATCAAAGCTTTTGATTTTTACAACTAGATATGTATGAGAAAAAGTAATGTTAGGCATATTCAGAATGTAATTATTTATAGTCCAAGCCTCAGAAAATCTAGACAACATAGCAGAAATTGCTGAGATTACTTTGTTTAATCAGTCGACTCCGTTTTGATATTGATAGTTTTGGCATAATTTCAAAACGGCGCAAACTTCTTGAATAAAAAACTTATTTTGCACCGAATCACGGCAGAAATTTCTGTTGTTCTAAGCCTCAATGAATATAAATTTGTATTTCGTTTGATTATGGCGGAACTGCTTGTGCACCACTAAAGGGCTGAACTCCAGAAATGGATCTAACTTTAAAAGATTATCACACAAAATGTCAGACGTTCACTGGTCTGAAAATAATATTAAGAACAAAATTTCTAGAGCTGTGGTTGTTCGAGGAATTAATTTCTGATTCTGATTCAAAATTCCGTTTAAGGGTTTGCTACTGTCTGTGGAGTGATCTTTTGGCTTATCTTCCTCCACTTTTTTTTTAACTTCTAGGGTGTGTTAAAAATTTAGTATAACAACATGCTTCGCCATCACTGTCCATCGGAGCTATGCAACACGTCAGTCCGTTTGCAGGATTGTGGACTTAACACTTTGACATCCCATAAAAAACAAATATGATTACAAAATAAGAGAGTATGCCATAAAAGGAAATAGGAGATAAATATATATTTATATATGTATATGTATGTATTTGATGAGTGTATGGATTTTGAAGCTAAAATGGGGGAGCACGCAAAAGTCAACGAGCGAAAGCAAAAATGATATATTTGGAAATGTTTATATGTATATATAGTACATTTGTATGTATAAACAAACTGAAAAAAAAAGAAATGTGAAAAAGTCGCTAAAGTCAACAGCAACCAAATGTGGAACAATCCACCGAAAATCAACTGTAGCGCATCGCAGTTACAGATAAAACAGCAAACAACTGACACAAACACCACACACACACAAAAGCATACAAGCATGCTGAGCACCATGCAGTTACTTGCAACAAAAACATAAGCAAACACAAATGCAAATACCCACAAACAAATAAACATTGGAGACGAAATGCTTGTAAACAAACAACAAATGACATATCAATTGCATATCACTGACACAGGCATACAAACACACAGACACATATATGCATACATATGCAATTGGTAGTATGACTAACACAAAATTCAACTGGATCAGTCGACTAGCTGTCTGATTGCCACGCTGGCCGGCTGGCTGGCTGACGCGCCAATTGAGCAGCATAGCGCTGAAAATCAGCGACTAGGCACGCACAACAACAACAGCAACAATGTGTTGGCAAGCATAATGATGAATGCTACGCGATAATGAGCTATGCATTGCTCTTAGCTGCTGCTGCTACATGCAAGCGTTGATATGCTGGCTAGCAGACACACACACAAACACACACTCACGTATGTATGTATATATAGAAACATGTAGCGTTGCACTTTACGGGTATAGGCACGCCTGGCAGCATATGCATGTGCGGCTAAGGCGGTAAGTTGGCGGCTGAGCACTTGATGAGCGTGTAAATGTGCGTTGCCAGCGCTTTACAATTGCAATTGATAATCAAAATCATTGCAATGTGTGTGTGTGCGTGCGCACAACTGCCTCCAATTAAACGCAAACAGTGGGAAACAACAAACACAATGCCAATTATTGGTTTAGAGTCGAGCGTATGCATTCAATTATAATGAGTAAAAGTGAGTGAAGTTGCGTTGAAGCGTTGATGGGCAAAGCGGCGTTGTCTGATGAATTACGATAAAAATTTTCACACATTTTCATAAGTTTAGCGGAGTTTGAAATTTTTTCCTGCTTGCGGTAAGTGGCACAGTGTGCCTTCGTAAATAGGTATGTACATGTATATCATATATTTTAACATCTATATAAAAAGGATGGTCTGTTAACGTGGTTTTCCATGATATGATTGGGAATGCAACTAGTGATCGTTTGAGGGCAATATGTGTATATTTTTCTTGATTAGTATAACTGTCCTAGAGATCTGTGGTGCTTGCGAATCGACGATTTACAGTCGGAGAACTTACATTAATCATTTAAATATTGGAACGATCAGTGAAACCCATTTTGAAAGCTCATTCGGACCTAAAAAAAGTAAAAGCATAATTAGTGCCAAAATCACTCACATTTTTCGAAAAACAACATCGCGTCAATGCTTTTCCAATATCACGATGTCATGAAAAGTATTACTACTGGCTATGAGTCTTGGATCTATGCTTACGACATTGAAACAGGCGATCACTTGGCCGAATATCATGGCAAAGGTGAGCCGAAGCCCAAAAAACCACGCCAAAGCAGGTCAAAAACTAAGGATATGTTGACAGTTTTCTTCAATTATCGAGGTGTGGTGTGCTCCGAATTCCTTCCGACTGGCCAAACTGTCAACAAGGAATACTATTTGAGTGTTATACGTCGTTTGCGCGAAGCTTTTCGTATAAAGAGGCCGGAATTATAGGCCGCCAACTTTAGGTTTTTCCACCACGATATTGCAAAGTCGCGTACTGCATTGATTTTTCGTTAGTTTTTCGCCAAATTTTCAACCAATATTGCGTCGCAACCACCATATTCGCCAGATTTAGCTCTGTGTGGATTCTGGCAATACTAGTAGACTTCGCTACGGGAAAACCGTTTTGAGTCAACTGAGCACATTAAACGTGAGTCGTTACGCTCATAGAAGGCTATTCCGAAAATTGGCTTTAACGATTGTGTCGAGGTTGGAAAAAGTTGTTAACACAAGTGTATTGGAACCAAGGGGGACTATTTTGAGAGGCCCAACATAGACTTTGAAGAATAGATGAACAATATTAAAATTATGAGAAAAGTCTTAGTATTTTTTGCTCATAGTAGTTTATCTTTTATCAATAACACAGCCATTTGGGTCTGAAGCGCTTTGTCAACTTAACTTTCGCGCTTCCAAAGTCTTTTTGAAGTAACTTCGCCCTTTCACTTGCGCCTTCTGAAACTTATTAACAGTTAAGTTTTATTTTATTTGCACTTTTATGTAAATAACTTTATTGATTTTTCAAAAGAAACGCATTGGGCAAATATTTGCGACTATATAACCAACGACCTGCTTTCTTAAGCATGAGTGTGCTTACAGTTTTGTTCGTATTTGTTTCAAAAAAGGTCTGGAGTGCTTGTGTACAAAAGTTTGAAAGGGAAGAAGGAGAGAAATACGAACTGAAACAGAAAACCTAGATCAAAGGTTTCATTTTGTGTGTCAAACACTCACCTTGCACTTGCTCAATTACAGCGAATTACCAGACGGTTTTCAAAAAACTATGTATGAGTATTTTTTTAGATTTTTAGGAACAAATGGCGGACAAGTTGTTCTCCAGTCCACAATTGTTGCTTGACGCGACGTATATTTATGCAAAGCAACTCTAGCATGAGAAATTCTTGAAAGATTCTTGAGGCTCAAACGCTCTTAATCTACTTGTATATACATAAAATTTACATTTAACGTTGTTTTTTTTTGGAAAATCGCAGTATTTTAATAAATTCCACATAAGGGTATCATATACTTCTATAACTGACGATCAAAATATTCAATGAAGTTTTTCCTTTCAATAATAGAAATTAATGACTCGGTTTAATGATTTTTAAATAACATAGTAAAATTTTCCGTAAAACCACAAAATTGTAGGTAATAAAAATATTAATCGCCTATGCAAATTAACTAATATAATTTTGATAATTTTATGATGGCACAAACAACTGACAATACATATGAAAGAAAATTTCTATTGATTATAGGCAACAGTGTAATAAAATAGAACAGCAAACAGCACATAAATCTAAGAACCCTCCCAGTTAATTAAAATACTACGTGACATCCCGACAAACAATTTGGAAAATAAATTAAATCAACACAAAAATTATTAATAAGCAATTATGCCATGTGATCCACATACAACATGTAAATACAAATTTAGTTTGCGGCTCGACAATATGGATCGCGCGCGGCCAAACACCCACACCCAGCTGGAACACGCACCGTCCGCAATGACAGCTGTTGCAATTGGCTAATAAACTTCGAAACTTTTATTACGAACGGATGCGCAGTTTGTATTTTAACAAAATTATGGAAAAGGCAAAGGTGCATTTGTAACAACTTTTCCTAGAAAGATCACACACAAGGACAAGACTTGCAAAGCAATAAAATCTCAATAAACACGAGCAACGCGTCTACAAATAAATAGTGATTTTATGATTTTCATGGGAAACGATTAAAATGATTTCATATCGTTAACGAAAAATTAATAAGCAAACATGGAAATCGTGTCGAGTGTACGCAAAGAGTTGGATTACTGAGTGTTTGTAGAGCGTGGAGTATAAGAGGAAGAAGTGATATCAATAAGCAAGTGGGTTGCATAGTTGAGCGTTGACGCACAAATCACAACAGACGTCCAGCAGTCTGGCATGAAAACGGAAAATCCAAACCAAACACTTAGGCATAGTGTGGGCTTATCTAATGAAGTTCTATTGATATATGCTATAACAATAAGTAAATAAATTCATTCTTATACATATGCTATATCCATATATGTATGTATATAAGTAAATGGTAATGGAAGTGTGATTTCCTGTGCAGAACGGAATCGCAGCGGGTGTGCCGTGAGTGAGTAACCTCCCAGTTGGTTTGTAGTGCACACATACATATTTAAAAACCATATATAATATTTATGTATGTAAATACGGATACTTGTTGTCAATAAATCAATCACTTTAATGCTTGATAATTGAAGCCTTAATCGTACTTGTTGAAGTTGTCAAGTAAATGCTTGTCTCTTATTATTTATATTTTTATTGTATTTCATTGAGAAGAATATCCAAATTAAGAATTGATTGAATTTGAAAATATTTTCGGACAACTGGCATTTCTGAAATCCATTAAATAAAGATAATAGAGATTAAGTTAAGTTTGAGAAGCATTTTCGAAGTAAGCAACTCCGAAGGAAATAGTTTACCTAAAGCATGATTTAATTATAAAAATAATTTACTAAAGAGGCTGACTCTGTTTTCTTCTAAAGAACATAAATTGATTTCTTTCTTGACCTCGTCTCTCGTGACTTGTAGAAATTGGACTTTCTTCGTCGAGAGAAGCCTACTACTTCTACTGAAGTAACATCTGTTGGCCAGAGTTATTCTGCGTTTGATTTTGAGGCTGACATTGTTGTTGGTGTTAACACTGGTTCCAAGTTAGACGAAGTTATCTACGACTTCGAAATTATGACTCTCAAAAGTGACGTGGGAGCCCAGTCGCGAATGCGACGACTGTTTGTAAGATGACTGGAGATATTTTGCCTTGCTCCCGTTCACCACCAGACCCACTGCTTCGCTTCCTTATCCATTCTTGAGAAAGCAGAACGGCACGGTTGCTATGGCCAATCATATCGATGTCATCGGTGTACGCCAACAATTGTACACTCTTGTAGAAGATTGTACCTTCTCTACTTAGCTCTTTGTTTGAAATTTTTCTTGGTGGATATCTAGTCAGTTGTAGATTTGCCAGATCTAAAGCCACACTGATAAGGTCCAATCAAGTTGTCGACGGTGGGCTTTAATCTTTCACACAGTATGCTCAATAAAACCTTATATGCAAAATTGGAAAGGCTTATGCCACGGTAGTTGAAGCAGATTGTGTGGATTTGTCAAAGCATACTTAAATTCCAAACGTCAGGCTTGCTTTCGTCCAAGCATATTCTACCAAGATGCTGATGCATGCTGCTTATCAGTTCATCGCCGTCGTGTTTGAATAGCCCGGCCATCAATCCATCGGCCTCCACCATTTTGTTGTTTGTTGCTATTCGAACTTCTTCATGGTCGAGCAATGGTCGCTTCATCGTCTTCGATTGGGGAATAGGGTTCGCCATCTCCTGTTGTTATGCTTTCACTGCCATTAAGCAGACTGCAGAAGTTTTCCCTCCATAATTTCGGTATGCTCTAGGCATCAGTCACTAAATCATCGAGGCACCGCAAATTTTCGTAGAATTTCCGTGCATTATAAAGAGTAACATTAAGGACACATATATGTACTTCAAATGATAATCTTCGATCTAACTGATCCATATGCGAAATCTACTAATTTTTCAATATTGCTACTTTGGGAGACAGGACAATACTTGGAAATAGTTTAGTCAATCTGCTGATTGTCTGTTTTAACTGCAGCTTTTCGATATAGAGATTATATGCTTCATCAGCCTATACTTATATGGTTGCGATTACTAAAAGCTCTTAAATCATATGCTAGAGACAACTAAATTCCGCCTTCAGCGAAATCGTCGGATAAACTGTTTATTTCCCTCTCCACCGAGTTTTTCGGCCTGAATCTCACTAACATCGCTTTTTTCTCAGCGTGCAATTAAAAGTACTCCAGAGGCTTCGAAATCCTATATTAGTCTTATATAAGAGAGCGAAAAAGTAGTTTTTCCTCATACTGCGTTCATTATTTCTTCAGAAGCTTAAAATAATCATACCATGGTCATGATCCACTGTCTTTCTCATACAAAAAGGATCTTATTGGAAGAGATGACAATATATTCAAAAAAAAATTTAAGCTATGAACCTCCTTATAAGACAAGAAACACCCAAAAATTATTTATGGAAGTATTCTGAAGGCAAAGAGGGGTATCAAATACAAACCCACTTCTTTTCAAAAACAGAGCGTACTTGATCAAGAACTTTTGCATATGGTTTCAAAACTGTTTTGGGGTTGGAGGTTCATTCTGGGTGAATAATAAATATTCCGAAAACTTTTCGCATTATTTACAGAACAACATTATCGTATGAAGACTCATCTTAGAGGCTTTCTTCGGCCTGCAGCTCGCTGTCGAAACCCGAAACACTATTTTAAGACCATAAAACCTGACTAATACAATATTTCGAATATATTGCATTGTTGCTATAGTGCTTGCATGGCACCATCTAACCGCTGACGCACACTTTCCTTTAAGCGCTACGAAAGCAAAACAACAAAGCACTTGTTGCTGTCACTGATTACATGGGGGTCTTGCAACGCTGCTGCCTCATACGACGGAAGCGTTCAACCAGCATTTCTTGGTTTTAGAAATATTTCTAAATTTATTCAAGATTTTATCATAGCACTTTAAAAACTGTAAAATTGTACATATGTAGTTGTTGTTGTAGTAATGTTTTTGCTTTTGACAAGCGCGTCAATTCAATTAATTGAATGCAAAGTGGAAGTGGAAGAATTTCAAAAGCCACAGTAAGAACAGAGAAAAAAAGAACGAAGCATTAAGAAAATCTAACGTACGCACTCGTTGAGTCAGCAGTGAAGTGTACAACAGCAAAAACAAAAGGCCAGCGCGTAGAAATATAGAAATTTAAACAAAATTGAGGGGGCGCTTGAGAGACTACTGATTGAGTAGGTTGCCGACCAAAGTGGGCATGTGATTAAGCCTGATGTGGTTGTGTGCGTGTATATATATATAAGTTTGTGTGTGTTTGTGTGCTTATGTCTCAATGTGTGTGTGTCTGTGTGTGGGAGCGCATTTAATGGGTGGTTCGAGTGCGTGTGTCCCGCATGTGTGAACTTCCTTTACTAATTGCATGCTGCATGACAACACCAACACACGCACACGCGCACACACGCATCCCAAGTGTAGCAAATTGATGTGTGCGTGTGTTTGTGCAACTACTTAAAGCCATAACATGCTATAGTGTCTATATTAAAATATCAACTCAAGTAATTACTGGCAACCGGAAATTGCCGAAGAAAACTTTAGCGCTCCAAAACAACAGAGCTGTGGTTTTCCTGTGACTTTTGCGTTTTAAGTTTTACATTTTTCTTTTCAATTTTTCGCTCTTCACCAAGCAATTACCAACAATATTCAATTCTTTCCAATTGCTTACTTAACCGTCCAACACCAATAAAATCATTATTATACATTTGCTTTCAACCTAAAATGCAGTAACAACAAAAAAATCATAAATGGTTTGTATGTATGTCTGCATGTGTGTGTGTGTGTGTGGTGTGTGTAAGCTGGTGCATATGAATATTGAATTGCCGGCGTACTCGCATTGTTATTGGCTTGGCATTTGCGTCGCATTGTCTGCTTGGCACGTAATTTTATGGCTTTTCCGCTTAAGTGTCGGCGCAAGAAAAAAAAAATTACATTTTCAAGAAATAGACAACGTTGCGCGCCAAGCAAATACCTACAAATATGTAACTAGCATGTGGCAACAACACGAAGTTGTTGGAAAAAGTTTCACTCAACCGCAATTTTGGCTTGCATGTTGCATGTGTGTGATTTGCTGCTGTTGTTGTGTTTGTCATTTATTTCATTTGATATTTTTCAGCTTCTTTCTGCGTGTTGGCATAGCTTTTGCGATTAACAACTATACAGTTGAATGCGTTTTAGCTTTTAACCTGTAAGAGCATATGCACGTATTTGTGTGTGTGTGTGTGTGTGTATGAGCTTGTAAGTATGTATGTGTGACTTTAACAACGCGCTGTCACAACTATTATTGGCTTTTCAGCATTTTTGACTACGCGTTTCTATTGCTGACCGTTTTCGTTTGGCTTTTGTTTTGTTGGTTTTTGTGGTTTGTGTTTTAGTAAATAAAGTTTTTCCGCTTTTGAAGTCGCTTATTAAATAATTTCTGTCACATTTCACAGCTAGGGAATGAGTGAGTGATTGGCAGTTAGACAAATGTTGAGTGTCGATATGTATGGAGTAAAAATATACTCACATATGTACATTAGGGTGGGTGAAAAAAAATTGAAATCTGACCTCGAACCGGTAGAAAAATGTTCCGTTTTGTGGATCTTTGCAAGAAATACTTTCAAGGATTTTTTCGAATTCTTTTAGGGTGGGTCGGTTTTCTATTTTTTGCTATTATCAGATAGAAAATTTCAAATCTGACCACGCACGTTTCGAAAAATTATTTCCTTTTGTTGGTTTTTATAAGCACGATTTAAAAAAAAAATGTAAGATTTTTTAGGCTGGGTCGAAAAAAACGTTTTTTTTTTTACCTAATATCAGATAGAAAATTTCAAACCTTACCTCCAACTTTTAAAAAATATTTGGTTTTCTGGTTCTTTTCAAGAAAGTTTTTAAAATTAATTTCCTTTTTTTTTTTTTAGGGTGGGTCAAAAAAAAAGTTATTTTTTATATTTGGTACTTTTATATTGGTTGATAGACACCACTACGAAACAGATAGAAAATTATGAAATATTTCAAGAGTGATTTTCAAGGCTTTTTCAAAAATCGAATAAGTAAGCACTGCCGAGATATTCATAGTCAAAATTCAACAAAAATACAAAAAATAATAAGAAAAATATTTACGATTTTTGAAGAGCAAAAAATATCACAAAAAAAAAATTATTTCGACCCACCCTAATATGCACATAAAATACAAAATATAATAAAACAATCTTTGGAGCTAAAATTAAGTGACCATTTTTGAAGTGCAGTAAATTTCACACCAAAAAAAATTATTGTATTTTTTACCCACCCTAATATGAACATCCATACATATATTTGAAAAAAAACATGTATGTGTGTATGTTTTAACAGTTAAAAAAAGACATGCCAATATTTATTTACGCATTTTATAAATTTACTATTTACATGCAAACATAAATACATACAAACTTACATATAAACACAAACATTTACAATTTTCCTATGCCAGGCGCATGCAATGAGCGCTTTGAGTAGACAAGCTAGCAAAAAAAGCGTCTAAACCAAAATTGATTTCTGGCATTTACATCCGGTTGGCGGTAAGCAAATACATACCCACACATAGGCAGCAGTTTTTTTTTTCACTTTTGACCCACCAGAACTTCAATGTCGCTGCTTCTTTTGCGTGAGAATAGCGAAAGCCACTTTCAAGCAAGTTATTTTAGTTATTTTAGGTAATAAGAACAGCTTTTATTTGCAGCAATTTTCAACCCATTAATTTTTGTTTAAAAACAGAATTGCAAAGGCCTCACGGGGCTTTGCGGTGCCTTATTTGCATAATAGAATGATTTCATACATGCGTTTAGAAACTAATAGACTATAATTGGATTTAACTTTCTTTTTGTTAAATTCAAAAATTGTTCTTAAACTCCAAAATAGCCCGTTTCCTTTACAACGAAGTATACCACTTCACGACTGGTTGCTTAAAGGGTTTTTTTTTTTTGTTTTAACGCTGAGCTCGAGTCTTTTGTTTTCACGTATCGAAGCGATGAGGACTCACATCGGAGTTTCCGCTTACAGAAGAGAGAAACAAGTACCCTGGCCATTTGCTCCCAATAAAGTCAAAACTGAGGTCCATTTTCACAGCATTTTCTTTTTAATAATTTGTCAATATTCTTATCTTCATGATAACAGCTTCATCATATTTATTGTGTTTTGCCTTTAATTTGCTTGATTCTTTTCTTAAGCTAGCCATTTGGAAGAATAACCATTGTTTCATAAATCCTAAAACGAGGTACTCCATACGGCCTTCTCTGCAGCAGAAAACTAAACAATATCTCGCCTAGAAAATAACTTGTGACAAAAAAACTAAGTTGGTAGGACTGTCCTTAATTACTATGCCAAATTTGAACGCGATCTGTCAACCAGTTTGTCTGAGCAGCTGCTTAAGTCGGTACACCTCAGTAGTGCGTTGCGATTTTTACAAAGGATAAAAATATCGAACGAGAATTTGTACTAAATTTTGTACTTATGATCAAATTCCATGCGAGAAATCGTTGGAATGCTAAACAAAGGCTCACGGTGATTCAGTTTTGTCAAAAACACAAGCCTAAGAGTGGTACTAAGCCTTCAAAGACGGTCGAGAGATCGTTGAAGACATGCCTCGTTCTAGGTGACCATCAAACTCTTCAACTAATGAAAATATTAAAAAGTAAAGGTATAGCGCTTGAAAATCATCAAGCAAGTGTTAGAGAGATGAATAGATCTCTCGCGAGTTCGCTCGATTGATTTTGGTGGATATTTTGGGTATGAAAGAACAAGTTCGATAACGAAAAAAAAAATTTTTTCATTTTTTTTTTTTTTTCAAA
The DNA here is from genome assembly GCF_001853355.1 of Bactrocera latifrons. Classification (NCBI taxonomy): domain Eukaryota; kingdom Metazoa; phylum Arthropoda; class Insecta; order Diptera; family Tephritidae; genus Bactrocera; species Bactrocera latifrons. The sequence continues at coordinate 1,045,390 of NW_017537046.1, forward strand.
AAAAGTACCGTAAACAGATCCCTTGGGCATGTTTAATCGTACAAACATATTCATGAAGAGCAGTATAACTGGCAATGAAGCATGGGTTTATGGATTTGACAGTGAAACAAGTCAACAATTATCAGAATGGAGGAAAAAAAAAAAACTAGCCGAAACCGAAAGCACCACACTAAAGCTGCTCAAAAATTAAGATGATGCCCACTGTTTTCTTCAATATGCGTGGTTTGATGTGGTTTCCGGAGGAACAGACGGTCAATAAGGAGCACTATTTGTCCATATTGAGGCCTTTGCGTTGGAACATCCGTCGCAGCCGGCAGGTATTGTGGAAGAACAGTTCAAGGATTTTACACGACCTTATTAAAAGCCAACAACGCAATGAATGGCGCAGATAAATCATAGTTTTCACCAGATTTGGGCCTGTGGGATTTTTTATTGTACCCCAAACTGAAATTGTCCCTCCATCGAATCCGTTTTCAGTCGATCGAAGAGATAAAACAAAGTAAAGTAAAATTTATAGCAACAAAAGTTCATGGATTACTTAGTCATTACAAAGATTTCTTTCACGAAAAAGATGTCTACGGAGCTTAAGCTATATAGTACCTACTTTGAGATAAGAGGTTCTATCTCAATTTGCCGAATTATGTACGTGTTAAGCTTAAACGAGGTGCTTCATTTGAATTTTACTAAGACCACAACTAAGTAGATAGAGTGCTCGAGAAATATATTATCTTTATTTGTAGCGCCCCTGCTTGGGAATAGTCACACCACTTTGATACACTACTCAAATCTGGAAATGCCAAACATAAACATACTTACATCGTCTTACATACGGACAGGCGTGAGTGTGTAAATATGAGCTGCGGATTATGCCACACGCATATAAAGCTTAAGTGTAATTTTTATCGCTCAACAAATAACAGTTGTTGATATAAGCAATATCTTTTGTACGAAAATATTCATACATGGCTGTAGCTGCAGCTTTGTGAACGCATAGTTTTCTCACCCTACATTAAAAGCTTAGCGCAGCGGCGGCAGCAGCGCCACTTCCTCAGCGCGCGAAATGCCTCGGCAATGTGCGCTGGGAAAATTGCTCGAATGCAAATAACGTCAGTGAATGCATAACTCTGGACGTGCATGTAGATGTGTAACAGAACCACAACAACAGCAACGAACACTCTTATGCAAATACCAAGCGAAGTGAGCGGATGCCTACTGTTCGTATGCGTTTGTAGGTGTGTAATTGTGTGTTAAGTAAAAGTGAATTAATTAATTTATGCAATTTAATTATAAGCAATTTGAATATTGTTTCGAGATTTTACTTTTAATTGAGGTCTGTGAAAATAACTCCAACAAATGTGTTATTTTGCTTTGAAGTTTTGGCGCTGTGTTAATCTCTCAAAGCACACAAGTGTTCTCACAATTATATTTTGTTGTCTTTATCGAAACTATAATGTAGATAATTGCTATAGAATTAGAAAATATATTAAGTTTGATTAAATTGTTGCGTTACGTAACCGGACACAGATTCAACCACACCGTTCAGCGAATCAAACATACAACTGGTATAAATTATGGAGTGTGGCATAAGAAAATACTTATGGAATCGTATATAAGCGGTTATGCTTCGTTGTTGAAGAATTTAATTCAACTACAAACCCTGTAGTTGCTTTCAAAAGTTAACTTTTAGAATTACCACTCGGAGAGCGACGAATGGAATACGTCTCGCCAATTATGTGGAACTAGCTATCATAACTTTGTACCAATTAGTGGTGCGTGGACCTCATTCATTGGGAATTGAGCTCATACTTTTGTGCCAAAAGTCTTTGACACATTCACCAACATAACGCTACTTGAGGACATCAAAAAATCTACGTTCCCTCCAGGGCTCAACAGAGTGGACTATGAATTACCTGAGCGGTCGGTAATTATCCATATTGTTTTGAGGTTTCGAAGGAGTACAGACTTGACTTAAATATCACAGTCGATGTTAAACGATGATGTTTTTTTACGATGACGAAAATTTAATAATCCTTAGGTTTTAGGCGTGGCAATTGACAGCCTTTGCTGCTTCAGTCCTCATTTGACTGGCAGTTATTGCCAATAGTACAGAGCAGCATCAAAATCCTTAAGTCGCTAGCCGAGAGCACATGGGAAAAGGCAAAAACACGTTGTTGGCAAACAACAACATACAAGGCAATCGGCCAGCCGAACCTTAATTACGCCGCATCAATTTGGTTGCCTGCAATCCGGACTATAACGGGTATTTTCGTAGAAGACTGCAGTCACCTGCTTGAATCGGAACCGTTTCCAAGAAATATCAAAAAGTATTTCCTTACTTACGATGATATCATAAGACAACACGCTGACCAGAGTTCGGACTCAACTAACTTCAGACATGCATTGACCGTCATGCACAGCCATAAACACCGGCTCCCTCTTAGAGAATGGCATACATGGAGTTAAACCACCACTCATTGCGCACGACGAGCTCGAGATGCCGCGAGGAAAGTGAGTGAGTAAACTCTTACTCATCCAGGATCGTCTCCAAGATACCAAATTTATGTCCACCATGCAACGAGTCCGCGCATGACTTTAACCACCTCTTTGCATGACCATCCAACCCTATACATCTGACACCCACCACCACCATAATCCGACATAGATAATTCATCTTGTTTTCTAAGTAAACTTTTAAATGGCTACGTACATAGCTGGGCCATAGTCAAAGAAGGGTTTTAGGGGTTCAAAACAGGATCGCGCGTGCTTGGGGTCCATCGGAGTTATTAAGGAGAATCGAAACAAGCTATATAGATACGACTCGTATGCACTCATGTCCAAAAACGAGCTCGAGAGAAAGGTTTTGCAGAATATTTAGGACGAGTGCCACAGTCGATAGAACGGTGAGCTGTAAATCAAGTTGTCCGAATGAAAGAGAACACTCCAGCCTTGAAGGTTTTGATTTAGTACCCGCCGGTGGAAGCAGAGGTAGAGGAATATGGTGTCTACGCCAACAGAGAAGAAAAAAAACTATGATTCATCAGATAACTACCTCCAGGTACTTCTAGTATAACATTGAACTATAAATTGTGATTATGAGTTAGTGAGACAGCCTCTAAACATATCTAAACATAGAAGATCTCAATACCAGGTTAATAATAAGGCTCAACCGAAACTAAAGGGAAAAAGTCGGTATATAATCCAGACCGCAAAGACTCTGAAAATATCTTAATAATGCTTTACCATATTTGAAATGATATAACCCTAATCTAACTCTGCAGCAGACATTGCTTCAGAGTTAAGATCGATAAAAATTTACTGACTAAACAATGACAAATCAGTCATAAATATAACTGTTAAGCTGTATACATTTATATGTATGTTTTTGTAAGCCACAAGGCCAACTTGTAGACATAGGCGTCTTTTTTTCCAAATATTAACTGTAATAATATTAATATTATTAAATCAGTTGTGCAAATAAAAGTCGACGCAAAATAAAAGTGGTTCTACGCCGGCAATGTGCACAGCTGTTTTCGGAAAGAATCAAGCCAGGCATAACCAAGTGGCAAATGGCCGTGTGGCTGTATATTAAACGCCTACAGACGCTTTTCAACGCATTTTTATACAGAAACAGATATCGAGAAAAAAATCACACATACACATATGTACATACAATGAGAAATTCCACGTAACAAGTGGAGCCTGAGTATTAGATTACTCAGGCAAAGCTGTCAACTGACAAATGTATGTATGTATACTGTTGTGTGGGTGTGTGTTGGTGAACGTATGTATCTGAAGAGCTCCAGAACGCAAATACCGACAGCCAGCGCAGCGACGAATTGGCGAGGCAATCAAGTACTTCTAACTAATTGCCGGGTTATACACCAACATAAGCTCATAAGCCGGGCAGTCTTCAGCATTCGAAAAATTGTTACATTATGCTTACGCGTAATTTTCACCTGTGAAAAGCAAACAACAAGCCGCGGCAGCAAAAGCAGCTGCGGAAAAGAAGCCGAGGCGTTGGATGGTTGTTTGGGCTTGCGGGCGTCCAAATGCTGTTGTCAATGCGGTTGCATAGTTTTGGTGTAGCAATTGGCTGAGAACGCGCTCACACACACGTGAAGGAAGATTAACATACACACTCGCATGCACACGTGTAGTGTAAGCGAAGCGCCAAAATGCAAACAAACGGAACAAACAAAGGAGTTCAACAAAATGTCAAGCCAACAAGTGTATTTACAGCTGTTCGCGTGAGTGTGTGTGTGTCAAAGCAGCTTTATGTACCTATAGTGTTAGCAAATATAAATACATACATACCCACATACCCAGCTGAGTTGCGCTGCCCATTTATGCGGAAAGCGTCGACAATTAGGCCTTGCAACAGCGTCAGCGTCAAGCATTAAAGTGGATTAGTTGGTCGTGTCAATTGTAGGTGTTTGCTGCATGTGTTGGCATTATGGCTTTTCTCAGTTCCACACTTTTCCTCACAGCACTGTGAACTAACACAGGCGGTAAAATATAATTGGGAACATAACATGAGAACTGATTAGATGAGTCACTTGTGTGGTTACTTCTATTGACAGCTAGATAGCTTATAAGCAGTTGAATATATTTAGTTCAGTTCCACTGCTACAAACCCTTACTATTTGACCTCAGTTGTATACGATTACTATGTTTATTTCCCTTATAGGCTCCCATCATTTATTACCTATGGTTAGGTGATATGATATTGAAAACTAATACGGATACGGAGTTCCAGAAAATTGCGTCCTCCAAAAAATATAAGCTGTGGCCTCCGCATAAAAAAGCTGCTTATTTGTCAGAGCCGCCGATATCGGAACAATAAGCAGACTTTCAACCCGAACGACCGGAATCAAGTCAAAACTTTTCTATTTGGCGAGATATCTTCAAGAAAATTGTCAATTCTTATTGCTTTAATTGTATTGTCCGACTGTAGCTACCATAAAAACTAACCGATTAAAATCAAGCACTTACTTTATTTTTTTATATAATATATAGAGATATTTCATTTATTCTCATGACCTCACGTTCAACTGGCTGCCAGTTGGTTCTATATAAGCAAATAAGAGATCGTTCCTGGCCAGTACTTATGTGACTCTTCTGTCTCGATGTGAAGTGAGGTGGAAGTCACATGGTGACTTCAGGGAAGTTGGCTGCCAGCTGGGTATATATAAGTAAAGCAGGCATCATTCGTGACCAGTGCTTAGGTGAATATTATGCCTCGATATGATGTGACTTAAAATCCATGAGGTTACCCCACGGGAAACTGACTGTCAGCTCCGTAAAATGTAAACAAAGGGGTTATTGACACCACAAAATTTAAATAAAAGGGTCAGTGAAGCCAAATACAAACAAGGGTTGTTGACTTGGCTAAATGTAAAAAAGGTTGTGAACTGGGCTGAATGTAAACAAATGATTCAATAAAAAATAGAATGCCAACAATAAGGTCAAAGACCTCAAAAGGTAAACAAAAGGGTCACTAAAGGCATAAAATGTAAACAAAAGGGTCAGTGTACCAAAATGTAAAAAAATGTTGTTGACTTGGCTAAATGTGAACAAAAGCGAATTTTTATATTAGCTATAGTCTCTATGGAATGCCGAATCATTGAATGAAGCAACTTTATGATCATGGTGTGTCCAATACTCTTATTGGTCCACCAATTTGACGAATCTGGAATATGACTGCTTCAATGAGTGGGCGAACGCTGCACAAGCTACATACATTTTTCAGCATCAAAGGTAACTAAGAACTTACCAGAAAGTTTTATTCGTGAAGTAAAACATCAAAATCAAATTGAAGAAAATCGATTAGCTAACTTTATAGCAATACTAAGGTAAGAAGGGAAGGGAAGGGCCTATCTATTGAAGTTTTAAGCAGAATTATGTTAAATAACGGCTTCGATGCTAACCATGGTGAAGAATATTCCAAAAAAACTTGATTATGGCATAAGTTCCTCTAATTTTTGATCGGAATCTCCGAAAATATAACTAATCTCTATGAAGACTTTTTGTTATTACTCACAAATTTGATGCTATTTACTGCTACAATTGATACCAAAACATATCCTGGATATTAATATACAATGTGGGCGAAGCCAAAACATTTTATCCAACCGAACATTTTGATTATCTCATTTGCCGACTGTTGCTAATTGGAACACCCTCGAAAAAATAAAAAATAAATTATATTAAAACAATGACTGTGTGCATAGAATTGCAAATGTGACAAATTCCTTGTGCCACACAGTTCAGATTGCGTATCTAACAACCAAATCTCGCAGCAACTTTTTTCGAATTCCCTCACAACTGTCAAGCCAGGTCAGGCGCCAAAACACTCTGGCCAGCTGTAGGCTAGCAAATGAAAATGAAAATTCTGAACTCTCGTGCCACGCCGCCGACAAGACGACAAGTGTCAAATTTTTGGTTGACAAGCGCTCAACAAAGTGGCGGACGTGTAGCAACATGTTGCCAACGACCGAACATTGAGTGCCGCAACTTTTATAAATCTCATAAAGCACAATGTGAACGGTCTACAGTTGTTGTTGTTGGCTTGTGTGAACACGGGCAATAATTTGTTGCTGGCAGGCAGCATGAAATCGCCGAAAGAGATCGGACGGAATTTTATACGATTTTTTCATGCCGAACTCACTTTTTGCCTTTTTCACTGTTGCTCGAAGTGCAAAATTGTAATTGCTATTGGTTGTTGTTGTTTTAAATTAAAAATATATGCATTTTGTTATTTTTATGCAACTTATTGCTGGTTGGCTATTAAAAATGGAGCGTTGCTAACACTTGCTGGCGTCAGCAGTAAGCAATTTTTCTGCCGCTTGTTGTAGTGCAAATGAATGTTGTTGTGCTGTTGCAAGCGCAACACAATTACGTTTTTTTTTTGTTTTTTGTTTTTGTTTGCATTAAAGATTTATGGAGTTTATTAATGTCGTTGCTAGCCAAGCAACGCAGTCTCGGTTGATAGGCGCATGTTATGGACCAAGCACATATTGCTATATGTATGTATGTACACACTTACATACAGCAGCAATGTAAGCACTCGTCAACACCACTGCCGCCTTAACTCGGCAATGAGTGTGCTCTTAAAGCAGCACCAAGCGTCAGCAACGCGTCAGAATCACTTAACAACATTTGTAGACTTATTGTAGTTGTTGTTGCAAATGCAATTCACACTTTGATGAATGACTCTGGCGATAATCATCGCTTGGAAAAAATCGTTGATTTTCGCCTTCAGTGCAAGGGAATGGCGGCAAGCATCATGGAATTGAAGCGATATTGCGGCACCTACGAGGGGTGTGTGGATGTAAAAATATAAAAAAAAAGCTATCGTTGAATGTCCGCAGACATTCTACATAAAGGCTGTGTTGTGCCAATAGATCAACTGTTAGTTTCGAGCTGTGGACAATAACCACGCTGATGTATAATGATTATTGAAAACGTTTTAATCGATATTTGTAACCCTTATAATTTAGAAGCAAATCTCTGAGATAACCTCGACAATCCCTAATAAATAATAGCTCAAATTTGGGCTAATTTCCTACAAATTGATAGATCTATGAACCCAATTAGTCATTATCAGTTTATTTCCTCTTCGCACTCTTTAAGAAAGTACTCGGATATGTTTATAAATTCGATTTCAAGATATTTTTTTTCCAATTTCGTGACTTTTTACAGTCTTCAGACCTCCGTAACTAGGCTGTAAACGCTTATAAGCTACTAATTTCTTTTAACACTCGAAATATGTACCATGAAACTTGCAAAACACAGGAAAGACTCTCAAAGATATACTGGTTTCCTATTGGGAAAAATACGGCTCTCTTATATCATAAGCAAACTCAGTAGGAATGGATACCGTGAAAAACTAGAAATCTAATTGGAACTTAACCCTTGATTCGATTTCGGCATACTCCAACCAATTTTATGAAGAATACTAAAATATATATTGAATTTTATTTGTCGATGAAGCTCTTTGCTTCTGGGTTGCGAGAGCGTCGCGAAAGCAAGAAGTTTTGAAGCATAACTGGAATATAATCAACCTGATGGAAAGTTGAGACTTTCCTTACGTCTCGTATATCAATATTGTATAATCAGATGTAACCATAGGTTTTAGTCTTTGTGCACTTCGATTAATTATGGTTCTTATCACTTTCTCTCTAACCTTCATATATAAGATAAACTGGGGTAGTTCTTCACATTACGTGGACGCATATTCATTTGCTTAGATTCATTTCTGTTATAACTTTTGAATTTGCTTCGCCTTAAACTCAAGACGCATACAGAGAAGGTTAAGAAATTATTAGGTCTCACTACATATCGGGTGATACAATTTCGTATACAACTTATTAACTAATTTTCGTAAAAGCTATAAAAACTTTTTCCAATATAACAGTATTATGCTCGGTATAAGTACTTATGTTTATCACTAAGTGAGTATATTCATATTAGAGAGGGTAGAGTTTTTTTTGTTTTGTTTTTTTTTTTTTTTTTGTTTTTTTTTTTCTATAAAATCGTGTATGCGAGAAATCTTCTACGGATCGTTCTGACCAGCTTTTCTGGGCTTAAAATAAGTTTCGAACCAGTGATTTCTCAGATCTGAATGAGATATGGAAGATATACTATATAGTAATAGAATAACAAAAAGCACTTACGTATGCAATTTTATTAGCATATCCCAAAAACGGACGAACAAATTTTTATAATCCAAAAAAAAAAATCTCCTTCAAAATCGCTGACTCCAAACCGGTTTTAGACCCATAGTCACTTTGGCAAAGTTGGTCAGCATGATTCGTAGAACATTTCCACACAAGAGATTTCTCTATTTCTTTGGCTCCTTATAAATCGACCCGCCCTAATGTACATGGACTTGGGTGTATGCTCTTGCTTAGTATGCAGGCAGCTTGTTAACGTTTGCGGGCTATTTCAAAAAACAACAAGAAAAAGCAGCGTCAACCAACCCACTCGCCGTTGCATGTACGCTTTAAAAATACATGCACTGAATTGCCATTTAAATATGGTACAACAACAATATATAAACTCAAATACATATATATTTTTCCAGCATCAAACACTCAGCGCCCCGACGCTATTTCAGCCGATAATTCCATTTTCTATTTGCTGTGTGGTAATTTTAAGGTTTTTTTCCGCAGCATACTAACAAAAGCAACAAAAGCATATGCTTGTTATTTTTTACTTTCTTGCCACAACACTATGCTACACTTTAAATTGGTTGCACACATACATATTTAAAGATTTATTAGATTTCCATTGGCGATAAACAGTAATCGATTTGTTTTTCATTCGCGCCTCGCAATAAATATTTCGCTGCACAAAATAAAAAAAACAAAAGCAACAACAAATTTTTTTTTTTTTTTTTTTTTATTTTTTATTTCGTGTTAGCCTTCAATTTGTTCTGCTTCTATGCATTAGTTGCATTGCTTAGCCCACTTTAAACGGAACACAAGCTTACGCGCGCTCTTACAAACACACAAACACACCTACAAATGTATGCATGTGTGCCAATAGTTAGTGAATATGTCTGTCTATTGGTTTTTATTTAAATTTATTTATTTGCCTTAATTTTGTGTTGTTGTTTTTCACTTCACTCAAATTGGAGCGGATGTGTCAGTGGTTTATTTGACATTTGCCACTTACAATCAACATTAAACCAGCCACAAACGGACATGTGTTAAGTAAAACTATTAAAGACACTCATAAATTATAAATTCATGCGATTGTTGCCACATTTGTATTGTGAGTTTTTTCTTTGATTTTGAGCACCGGGATTTGCGCGTATTCTTATTGTTTTAAAGTAAAACTAAATTTATTTTCGAAAGTATCCACTTATAGCTTATGGAGACCAACATGATTTATTGTGACTTGCGAAAATCGTTTTTTGTTTTTTTTTTTTTTTGTTTTTTTTTCTTTGTTTTTTTTGAAAATATTTGAGGAGTGCCTTAGGCAACATTCCCGATTTTATTAAAGTTTTTAAAGCACTTTGGAACTGCGTTATAGTTTTTGGAATTATGAACAAATGCCGAAAAGAAGGGAGAAGCCAAAAAGGAGGAGTCGAAATCCGAGGAATATGACGATATGAATTTCGGTCTCTCCGACAAAACAGCTCAACCTTAAGCTCCTAATTTTTTTTTAGAAAGTTGTAATCATTAGAAGACCTCAAAGTTTACTTATAAGTCATTGGGAGTTTCTCAATACACATGTATCGGTCTGAGATCACTCATATTTTTTTATGAATTGCGGAAAACGCTTTTATTTCAGAGGAAAGAGCTGTTTATTAGCATATAATTTAACTGACCAAGGAGTGTAATAACAATGGCTTCTCTGTCAACCATCTTTTTCGAGCCCCTTCAAAATCAGTACTTACTATTTAGAATACAATATTGAACCAGATTAGGTAAGGTCTTCATCAACTCTAATTTTACTATGTTATGCCTTCGTCTTCAGAGCTCCTTGCCAAAGGAAATTGCTCCCTATCAGTGATCGATGACTCTATTTTGAACTTATGTGCTCTGAAAACATTTTCTTCGGTGTAATATATACGTAAAAGGTTTGGACCTCACAGTGATCTCATTAGGTAATATCATTAACAGGCCAATTAAAAAGTCGCCAACCATTGTAAAACTACTTATGTTTTTTGCAAATTTCGTTTTTTTTTATTCAACATAGTTCTCTTCAAGAGATTGATTATAGCGAACTTCCAATTTCGATACCATTTTTGTTGTACAATTTGCCCTTCGTTTCAAGGTTCAGGTGATCACCTCTCCGTTCGACGAAAATTTCTTCCCAGCGAGCATTCTTTGGAAATCAGAGAACAGGAAACCGTCATTGGGGCCCAGTTCTCGGAAATACTGTGGATGCGGTATTCAATTCGAAGCCCAATTCAAGGATATTTGTCACCTTTTTCACTAACTTGTCAGCACTAGCACTACAGCTGTTCTTCCTCTTCAGAAGCGGCCAATTTTCGGCGATTTTTTCTTTCAAACGGTCCAATAACACTATAGTCGATGAAGATGGTCCTTCTTTTTTCAAGATAGTCAATAAAAAATTTTATATGGGCATCCCAAATTACAGACTCCTTGTCAGCCGCATTTTATATTTTTCTACGCTTTGGGGTAGGTTCATCGTGTGCAGTCCACTCGAATAACCGTCATTTGAACTTCAATTGTTTGAAAATGCTTTTCTCTCAACCAAAATAATACCACCATATATATTAAGACAATGAATATAATTCAGAGCTAAGGAGAATCGAATACAAAGAGATCCAAAGGAAGCTTTAAACACAGTTTATGTTCAATAATACTCCCAGTATTATGCCAAACGGTAAACTGTCCTTTCCTAAGACAATATCAACCAAATTCTTGCAAAAAATCCTGGTGCAAATACAAAATATTGACCATTGGCAGCAGGTACAAATTTATACGCCAGCAAATCCACCAATTCCAGCAAAACATTTAGAAAAAACCGAAATGCACACAAGCCACAACAATAATGCACTCCGCAACTTTGAAGAAGCGCGCAAATGTCAAAGCAACAAATTGACATGTGACCGCTTGTGTCTGTTTTGACGCATGACAAGTACTTGTATTCACACAACATACACATATATAAGCTTACATAACAACAAACACTGGCGATCGCTTGGCGTGGAGCATAAGAAGTGCAGGGTTATGTGAAGCGGCATTGGCTGTAATTAGGTCAAAACCTTAAGCTCCCAGCTGAGCTGCTCGACATTCCAGAAAAAATTGTACAACGCTTCGCGTACAGTATACTACTTGCAGATACACCGTTAAAAGTACCGATGCTCTCCCGGATTTATTGCCTCTGACTATTTGCCATATTTTCCAAAATTTTTTGTTTGTTGCTGCATTCCGCCACGCGCTTTATTTATGTGTTTTCTCCGCACTACAAATATATGCCAGCAAATGTTTCACTGTGTATACATATATTTCACGTTTGTAGAGCTCTTCACTTGTCTATTTGTTTGTTGGCCTATTTTCGTGTTTTCGTACACTTCTAGGGGAGTCCCGTTTGTCAACGTGCAACGCCGCACAGCGCTTCACATTTACTCTGTACAAAAGCATGAGTATGCATGTGTGTGTGTGTGTGTATGAGTGCAGTTCTGCATATTTCCATCTGTGTATATTTATATTTGTCTGTGGCAATGTGTTCTAGGGTCGCCGTGTGGGCGTAAAATGATGTCATCCATTGAAGTTTTTGATGTCTCGCAGCTGGTGTCGTTGCCTCGCCGTCGCCATTCAATACTTTGTGGCCACACTCATCCGGACTCGCAAACGGCCAAGTGGCACAAGTTTGTTAGAATTTTCATAATTTTTGCGCAGCAAAGCAAACCATCTTGCATTACATTGGCAGCGGCAGATGTACATCTGACCGAAATTGAAAAATTAAATTATTTGACTGCACTGACTAAAGTTGGAAGTGAGATGAATGAACTTAGAATATTTTAAGAAAATTTCTTCTATCAATTTTGGAAATGGCATCACTTGAGACCCAATAATCGCTTTATATTTCGTGTGGAAGTTTTGATGAATTGATCAGTTAGTGATAAAACTTTGCTATCAGCCATGATTACAAAAAATTAGAGGCAGAGGTATACTCGTCTACACGAGAGAAACAGTAGCATGGATCGTCGAATATAATCAGCCCTTAGCATGGTGTGGAGATCACATTTAACGTCCGTTGTGAAGCCAGATGAAAACTCCTATAGTTGGCTATCAGCTATCGGCTATCCATAAACCTGCAAAATACACTGAATCTAACACAAATCTGATTAGGTTATTTCTATATCCGCTGTTTCACTTGGATGTTCAAAAGTATGAGTACTGATAAGTTTTTATCTTGAACTGGTAAAGCGGGGTATTCGAGCTCCCCAGATCTCTTCCGATTTACCGGCAGCACCATGCGCCTCCACAGCTACTGGTAGTAGACCAATGCTTGATGAGCTGGTCTGAGGCCCAACGTTTCAGTAACAACTCACAAGAAGCAATGGTCTCCTTTCGTTACCTTTCGCTTTTTTTCCGCATTTATGGAGAGTGAAGTACCTGTGCTAGCAAGCTCATCAGCCTAAAAACTTATTCAGGATTTCGTAATGACTAAATGATATAGATATAACGAAATTACCACAGAATGACTTATTTAAAATATATGCTATCAGCAGAGTATTCAGATATTCTCGAAGCATATATTGGGTAGCCGAAAAAGTCTTTTAGTATTTGGTCATACAATGTCGTTCCAGTCATATATCTCCAAAGCTAAAGTTTACGTGGACGATGCTTCCATTCTGGAAATTTCGATGTAAAAGGTGTACCTCACTCTGGTCGAACTGTCGTTGAGAAAGTCGATGAAATTTTGGAAACAATTGAGCAGGACCGTCATATTAAATAAGCAGCCATGACATCACTTAGGAACTTAACATTCGTCATCAAACGGTTTTGAACCATTTAAAAAATTCTGGTTACTAAAAGAAGCTCTATGTTGGGGTACCAAATGAATTGTCTGGACCGAATTAACATCTGCGATTCTTTGCTGAAACTAGATGAAATTGAACAACTGCTGAAGCGAAAGGTAACAGGAGATATGCCAAAAGGATCATGGTCCAAACCTGTTGAAGCTCAACAAATGGTCGCAAAACCAGAATCGACGCCTCGAAGGATTATGCAGAGTATTGGGTAATATTGGAAAGGAATCACCCACTGTGAGCTGCTCCGGCCTGGTCGAGCGTTTAATTCCACATTTTATTGTCAACAACTGATGAGATTGAAGCAAGCAATCGAAAAAACGCACAGGAGTGATCAACAGAAAAAGCTTCGTCTTCTATCAGTACAAAGCTAAACCACACACATCTTGGATGACTCGGAGAAAACTGGGAGAGCTTGTCTGGAAAGTTTTGATGCATCCACCATATAGCCCTGATCTTACACCATCGGACCGGACTGATTCCCTAAATGGAGTAAAGTTGGCTTCAAGAAAAGCCTGTAAAATTTATTTGTCACAGTTTTTCGTCGAGAAACCAGAAAAGTATTACACTGATGGAACAATGTCTCTAGCGGAAGAATGGCAAAAAGTAGTTGACCAAATGGTACATACTTGCTTACTTATTAGAAATACGAAGAGACTTTTTCGACTAGCCAATAATAATAAATTTGGTATAAAACATCAAGCAAGTAATCATAATAATTATTAACACCAATAGCGAACACACACAATAAAAATATCAACAAATTTCAACAGCAACAATCGCAACAAGTAATCAAAAGTATAAAAAGAAACTAAAACAAATCAACTCTAAGCTCAAGTTTAGCCACATCAACCAATTATTGCAGCGTCATCAGCCACGCCAACAGCAACGAAAACAACGACAACAATATAAGTTGCAGATACAACATCATGTCTCATGCAGCGAAGAATCTGTCTTGTGCAAAGCTTTGGCAATGTCAATGCGTTTGATTAATTACACAGGATGAAAATGCCAGTAATCCCGCAATCCGGCAACCAAGCAGCCGCATCAACAACAACCACAACCAGCAACGCAAGCACGAACACGCCAAATCAACTAAAACCAACCAGCTTCGCGCACATGCACCTTGAAATCGCTGCATTTGCCTCGAATGCGCTGAGTAAAGTCAATGTTGCAATCCAATCAGTTGTTGGCGTTGTCTTGCTGTTACTGCTGCACAACATTCCAACTGCGCTTTGGTTGCAAGCTGTTGTTGATAATGAAGAAATTGGTGTATTTGCTGTTCTTGTTGTTAATATTATTGTTTTTGCTTTATTGGCAAGCCACTGGCTGCTCATTGCGTCTGCTGCACTTGTTGTTGAGACTTTGGCGATTGATTGTGTCTTCCTATTTTGGCTGGCTTGTGTTGGCACATAAACTGTACTTAATAATTATTCAATAACAACAACAATCTTTACATACAAATATAGCTATATAGTTATACATACAAGTGCTCATATGAATTATATTAATCACTGGAGAATTCTGCGTCGCTAACATATCAAGAGCGCGCTGCAGCGGCATCGTCAGCTGGTGTTGCCGGTAGCTAGTACATACAGGGTTTGTCTAAAAAGTAATAGCTGAATCGATTTAAAAAAAAAAACTTGGTAAACCAATCGTTACAATTCTTCAAAAACTTGCAAAGTACCTTCTTCGTACCTTCTGCGTCGATGCAGCGCTGACAGCGCGATTTCCCAGCATTGAAGGCGTCACGAAAGGCATTCTCTGTAATAGCCTTGAGAGCCGAGGTGCATGCCGCTTGGATCCCCTTTCATTGACCCTTTCAGGCAAGTAAACAAAAAAATTCCTGGGTGGGGGCTAAATCTGGGATGTAGGGCGGCTGCGGAAGCGTTGAGATACCGGCCTCGGTTAGGTATCTGTTCACAAGAAAGGCGGCTGCGATGTCTTATCGGTCCCGATTGACTTCATTTTAGTGTCTTGAGGACTTCCACGTAAAACTTGGCGTTGACGGTTTGTCCAGTAGGAACAAATTCATGGTGGATGATGTCAAAAAAGATAATTTGCATTCTTTTCACTTTGAATTCGCTCATTCTACCCTTCGGCGTGTGCCACTCGGAAGATTTTCTTCTCGAAATAAGCCGGTTCTGTAAGGCGTGAAGTAATTAATAAGCTTCCAGTGTATCTGTATTTATAGTGTCGGTAGGAGTTCTTCAGAGATTTCATCTTAGCGAATTTGGTAGAGGACGAGGCCAACCGCATTTTTCCAACATTTTTTGCTCACGGGTGCCCCATGTAAATGAGATTTTTTCTGTAAAATTTAAGTTTTATATCTATTATAAATATATCTTCTTCATTGATTTTCTTTAGTGGCGCTTTGCGTCAGTCTCAATGATCCGATTATGGTCATCTATGAATACGTCTATTCACTCAGTCTTTCAGAACTCAACTCGTCTCGTCTTCCTGATCTTTTCTAAACATGTATATATAGTAACTTCATATCTATACATCGGTTGATAAAAGCAACCGTTAGGTGAACAAAATTCTTATTATCTGTAGAAATATGTTGCAAATTAAAAGTTTCCATATTATGTGAACAGTGATTGAAGATCCGATCTATACGGTTATTTGTTTACGGTTTCCTGAGTTGTACTATTAAAGATCATATATGCTTTAGGCACTTAAGATCTTTCAAAACTCCTAAAATATGGTCTTAAGCTTAGGCTTTGATAATGACCAAAGCATTCAATTCTTTATATATGAACATTCAATGATCCCTGTATGAACCCAATGGATTTCAGAGACCTTGAGTGGAATCAGATTTTCTGGAAAGAAAAAGGACTGCCGATTAAATTAGCCTCCACGATGACTTTGCCGAGAATTTATTAAAAAATATGAAGAATGAAGTAAAAGCAACAAATTCTTGTTTATCCCATCCAGGTATTCTTGTATATCTCCTTAAATCGGGTTTCTATGCGTCGGCAAGCCTTTTTTGGAACTCTTCTTTTATTTCTAAAAAAAAAACTGTTAACGCTTGAGAATAAAATACCGTTGCATGTTGCCACTTCTTAGAGCCGCAATAAGTACGTCTGCTTCATCAATTATCCTCACGACTAAGTGTTATCCTCAATACGTATGCTATTCTGGCGCAATTCGGCTTATATGGAGAAGCTTATTGTTGTTGTGGCTTTACCATTTTCTCGGTTTCTCGCTTCGCGTAAACGATGCTCGAGATTGAATTGAAATACAGACATACAAAAATTAGTATATGTATGTCTCTATAAGATTTTGTTCTTGTTGCAGCGCATTACAATAATAGAGGCATACATGTTGCGGCAGACAATCCATGAGCGCGTGTAATGCTGTAGGACAGGCTTACGCTGATGACTGTGGTAAGTCGAAGAGTGCAAAAGCAAAAGTAAATACATAGGAAATCCTGCCACACATACACAGAAGTAATTATTTTCCGTCGCAAGTGTGGCTATATGTGTGTGTGATGTGAACATGCACAGCGCTGCAAGCTGTTGCAACGGCAGCGGCTGTGGCGGCGACAGCGGCAACTTGTTGTTTTGACTTCAAGGTAATCTCAGTTGACATAATTAAATTAATTTCGTCATTTCGAATGGCACAACAACAACAGCAACAGCAACAACAACTATGTATATCGGCAACGGCAGCTCATTCACAAGCGCGCTTACAATTAAAATGTCATTTAATCTGCGTTGCAGCGCATTTTTGCGAATGCGTAAGTGTTGTTGCTTTCGCAGTGCGTTTCAGTTTCATTGTTGTTGTGGCAGTGACGTGCTCATTTTCGCAAATGAAAAATAACGCTGGCGCATTGCGTTGACATTAATGGCGTTGAGCGTTCATTTACTGCCAATACGCGCTAATCGTATGCTCCCCGACACACACACACACACGCACACAAACGCACATATCAGGCATGAAAATGTATGCGTTGGCATATCTGCCGGCATTTGCGTGCCCCGCTGTGCGCGCAGGCACTCTTGTCAATGTCTTTATTTATTTGTATCAGGGCCGCTGATATGTGGATCGCTGCCACCACACACACACACACAGCATATTAAAGTTCATTTATGCGCATATTGGCGCATGTCAGCCTGTATGTGCTTCATAACAACTTGCAACTTGTTCGCCGCGCGAGTGCAATGAAAATTAAGCTCACGGCCCTCCAGTATTTTTAATCAATCATTCGTTGGCGTGCAACCACAAGATGCGCTTTTTTGTTGTTATCTTATGCTTCTCTGTATAGTGTTTCGCCTCTTATCCTACATTCTTCGCAAATAATTTGCTTGCGTCTTCTTATTATCCGTAATTAAGTTGACGAAGGTGGGTCGCCTGTATTTATGAAAAGGCGCTAAAGGCGCATTTTTGTAAATTTTGTTCAAATTTAATTAGCGGCATAATCACTTCCAAACAAAGGGTGTGTTAAGATGAATTTTTGCAATGTTTAGTGTAATGAAAATATTTTTATATATATTTGTTCCCTTTACCTTTATTTTTTGTATCTGTAATTCTTATTATTGCAGTTCCCTTATCCTTCTCCCTTTCTCCCTTTCTCAAATATATCAAACACGAGCCCTAAGAATCTGATGCAATCAAAGCATGCCGAAACGTTCAGAATGTTGAAAAAGGCCTGTGTTGATATTTTTTGGTTAATGGTATCGTATTTAATTGCTACAAATTATTCAAAGAGCATCGAGAACGCGTTGAGAACAACCATCATTATCAACTGATGATCAACAAGGCATTTATGCTAGTGAATCGACGACGACGAACAGTCAGAAATCCTACTGGCATCGTTGGAATATTGGAAGGATCAGTGAAAGCCATTTTGAAAATGTTAGCACAATTATTACCAAAATCACGAAATTTTTTTTTTTTTTTGTTATTTTTTTTTCAGAAAACAACGCCACTTTGAAGTCTGTGAAACAAAGCTTTCCCACCGCCAGAATGTCATGAAACGTATTATTACTGGCGATGAGTACTGGATCTATGCGTACTATCCGAAAACAAACTATCAGTCGGCTGAATATTGCGTTAAAGGTGAGCTGAAAAGAGCAGGTCATAAATCAAGGTTACCATAAAGGGGATTATCTTGAGGGATCTATAGGCATATTGGCGAAAGTCTTTCATCTGTTTAAGGTAGATTGTTCTTACGACCGACTAAAACCATTTCGCAACAAGCTATCTTACCTTTACCAATAGTACACTAGATTTACGGATGGATTGCTATACTTTATAATCGGCACTCAAAATATAATAATATAAGCGCTACTCGATCAATCTACAACGTTTATAATTATAGAAGTTCTTATAAAAATCCTTCCCACAACCCAAAGAAATAAATATAGCAACACAAATAACAAGTGCAGCTTGGCCACAAGTCTATCAAATTCGCAAATGATTATACCACGATGCCATAGGAAAGTTAAAAGGTACAAATCAAGTATGTTAAGGTCTCCGGAGCGGAGATGTTGAAAAATAGGAGTAGTGAACTGCTAACGGTTGGATCGAAGCTCAAGAGAAAGTCCTCTGTCGGAAGCTCGCAATCAACTTAGATTCAGTCGCTTTTTACATGTAGATATACAACGATATTTTTGAAACATACTTATCAATTTTGTTCGTCACAAAGTACAATCGTCTCTAGCAGTTCAAGTGGCATTATATACACCCAACCTAAACTAACCTAAGTTCCCGGAATACAGTAGTCTATCCGAATAATATATATATCAGTTGGTGAAAATGAGGCCGCAATCAGATTTTTGGAAAAAGTTATAACAGAAAAGACTAAAACAAAAAAAAGACTGCTAACTAAAACCAACTAAAATAACAAAAAAAAAAATAAAAATTGTTGAAAACATCAAACATTTCACACAAAAACTGCCACAGACCAAGAATCACAAGAGAGATCGTCGTTGCTCCATCCAAAACGAAAAATGGCACAAAAATGTATAAATAAAAGAAAAATACTGTAGATAAATAAATTTCGAAAATGCAACCACAACAAAAACAAACAGACGCAATTGAAAAGCACTGTGTGCACAGAAATTGAATGAAAGTGAAACACAAGCGAGAAAAAGCCACACCAAATTCAATTAAAAACGCTGCAGCATGCAACATATTGTGGCAGGCGGCCGGATTAGAAAATACAAGACTGCAATCACATATAAACATATATATGTATGTGGCATGTATGAGCGCTTGTAGATGCATAGATATTTATTTGCTCAGTTTCAGCCTCAATTGAAATCGCGCACTGCGATCACTTCAACTTTTGCTTTTAAAACACCAACACACACACACACACAAGCGCCCGCGCATACAAAGGCGAAGTGGCGCGCTGTTTTGGCGCTTTGTTGGCTGCCTAATCGCGCAGCAAAGACAAATGCAACACTGTGCGCTTTCAAAGAGCCAGCGATCGATTGAAATTTAATGAAAAATTGAAATGCATTAGCGCTTGCCCGAACACAACAACAACAGCAATAACGGTTTCACTTTCAATTGCAGCGCCAATAATGAGAGTTTTTGTCTTTCGCAGCTAGGAAAAGTGAAGTGAAGTGAAAAGCGAACGAAAAAAGCGTAAGTGACTTAGGCATTAGGCGGCGATAGGCATCTAAACAACACCAATAACAATAACAAACAATACGTAATAAATACAATGGCAAACAGCAGCTTGTTGTTGGCTGATTGGCTGTTCGCTAACTGCTTGCTGCCAGCGCTGGGACTTTCTTTTATTTCCTATTTCCTGCTGCCGCACGCCAGCGCGCTTGTGGCGAGCGATCGATGGCGCGATTGATTGCCGCAGCGTCAAAGGTGGCGTTCGCAGCGTAAGGCAGCGTTGGCGGTGCGGGTGGCGTTGTTATTGTTGTTGTTGCTATTGGCGTTAAATGAGCGAAAGCCACTTGAGCTACTTGCAACGATTGACGTGGCGTTGCATTGCGGCACATTACTCATTTGCTCGTTGCTCGCGATCGTAATATGATAACAAGAACAACAACAACAACAACAGGGCAACAAACAACAAGCAGCAAGAGCGCAGCAATCACATCGGCTATCTTACATGCAATTATGGTGCCGCCGCTTGTTGGCGTGCGCATACAGTGCGCACCAACAGCAGCAACAACAACACTACGTACAACAATTGCTCAGCAGCTGCTGTTTTTTAAAGCGCTTATCGTTGCACCCGCATCGCCGTACTTACATATGTACACCGTCTGCTGGCTTTTATGTTCGCTGCAATTGCGGGCATTGCATTGTTTTCACAAACACACACACAAACGCACATACATAAACGTTATTGTTACTGTAGCTAATGATTGTTTTGTTTTCCTTGTGGCATTTGTTTTTTTTTTTTTTTTTTTGGATTTTCTTTGTGTTTGTTTCCCAACTTTCGATTGCGGTAGGACCGCGGCTGCGCACTTACGAATTGTTGCTATTCATGCCTACCGCTAATGTAAACAATTTAGCCACCGATACAACATCAATATAAAAGTGCACCCACTACTTACTTGTCTCCTCACTACTGGGTATATACATACGTATGGTTGTGTACTTATTCCAAGGCAGCGCACCACACACCTCAATTTCGATTTTTCTGACATCTCGTTTGCTCGCGCCATACTACGCCACGACTCTAGTGTGGTTTTTGTTACTACATTTCGATTGTCTTGCTTTACGAAATTAATTTCTCAATACACTCTTATTTTATGGCATTACAATTTTCAATTTTCTTTCGAAATTAATACTTCATAATTTTTAGTGATATTGAGCAGCGGTGTTGGCTTTACTTATTTTGTATGGAATATAAGTTGGGTTAGGTTAAGAGGTCGATAGTAAGAGGGATCCTATTTGGACAGCATAGAATGATGGACGATGCGGCGCCTAAAAATAATATATAATAGATCATAAGATGCTTACAGATCGACAAAGCGCTTTGATGTTACCACAAGTTTGTTGATACATCTATATCTTCTTATTCGCCGAAGATAAGAATACCGAAATGTTTTAGACTCAACCTTGCAAAAGCTGAACAATGGAAAAGATACTGCCTGGATACTTTCACCTCAACCTCCTCCTTTCAAATTTGACAACTTTCGTGCGAGAAGATTTTAAGCCTTACCACTTAAATGTCTTGTAAAGACTACTACGATTGCGATAAGGTGAACTTTGTTAAGGGCAAATAGTTCACTAAATCTTCTTTAGACTTTAGGTCAAAAGGACTTTATGGTCGCATAGGAGCTACTCGTCGACCAAAGCCTGCTAAGTGAATACATTATCAATTTTTTAATAAACAAGATGCCAATGGAGATCCAACTCTGTTAAATTCCGATGTGAGCAAGGCAAGGGTGTGCCCTCTAGCTATTTCAAGGCTTTGCAGTTGCCAGTATTTCCGCTAGGACCAGGCACCCAAACGATCTGATAACGAAGTAGCTTGGTGCTCCATATTTCTAATGAACACAGACACTGCCTGACTAGCTTTGAACGCACAATTAACGAGCTCAGCCATAGTATTGCCTCCCTGCTATCGGAGTGGACACCTTAATAACAGCCACTTATACCTGAAAAAATCTACAGTGGTCCGATAGCCTAAAGCTAAGATTGACAGAGACCTCTCTACAGAAAAGTCCCACTCCTAGAGATAACCCGTTCGCCAAAAACTTCATGGCCACATCTTTCTAGTTAGTTTGTGAGCAGAGGAAAAGCGGCCACGAGAGGCCTCTGCGACGCAATAATCCAAATTTTCTGATAAACAATTGAAGAAGGAGAGAATTTCAGTATGTCCTTGTGCGCACCTCCTCTCTCGAAGAATCTTGAAGCAATATCTCTATTAAAAACTAACTTCGGTTAAAGACGAACTGCTTTTGAATTTCAATTAATTAAGTTCAAAGAATCAAAGCGACATTGTAATTTGGGTGGTCTGCGACACCCCACCAAGAAACACAAAGTTGTTTGTATAAATAATTAATTTTGAGCACCCATTATATTTGTACAACATTATTATCTTTACTCATGTGCTCCCACACACGTATGTACTTATAATTGGATTATTACGCCATTTGCTGATTAATGTAATTTCGGCGTAATTTCTTTGTGATTGCAATCAAATGGTACTTAAAAAGCCATTTCATTCGAGTGCTTTGCTAGTGTGCGTGTGTGGAATTTCACTTTTGCGGCTGGTAAGGTGGAAAGAGGTGCATATTTAATCGTATTTCGCGCTAAATAGGATATGATATTTTGCAATACCGTTGAAATGTAATCACTTTATTACGAATTTACTTTGCCGTCTTAATATTTAAGACGCTAAGCTGTTCTTAATGTTAGACTTGTTGATGTATTATTATTAATTTTTTGTGAACAAAGACTGAAATGCGGGAGTTAGTTCGTCAGGGTTTGAGTCTCTGATGCTTTAGGTTGACTTACATATATGGTTGACATTTAATTAAAGGCTTACGCCTGACAAATCGTTCAACTTTATTACGAAAATTTACGTTCTGTAAAGTATGTGTTTCACGCGTTTTATTATTGACTTATGGTCTGCATAATGGGCCTACTGAGCGCACTATTCGCAATACCATTAACCATCTTAAGACCCACCATTCATTATTGGATAATATTCCACCAATAGAACACGTCCAGCACGCCGTCGAGTGAGTAGCTGTGAGTGTAAACGAAGATCGTGGAGAGTCGATAAGGCAGCGTTCGCATAACCTCGGTCTGACGTATGGAACGACTTGGCATATTTTACGTCGAGATCTTAAGTTGAAAGCATACAAATTTAGCTTGAATAAGATCTGAAGCCGCTTCACCTTGCCAATCGTCATTTCTCCGCTCTATGGGTTCTTGGAAAGTTCCAAGAAGATCCGACGTTTTCGAGCCAATTTCTATTCAGCGATGAGACCCAGTTCTAGCGCATTTGGGACAAACAGCAACCTGCAGAGATTCATAAACTGTTGTTTTATCCAGAAAAACCCAACGGTTTGGAGTGGTTTGTGAGCCAGTGGAATCATCGATCCAAACATTTCAAAAATTATGCTGGTGAGAACGTAACCGTCAATGACGCTCCTTATCGCACCATGATAACCGACTATTTGCTGTCTGAAATTGAAGCTCGTAATCTCGGCAACATTTGGTTTCAATAAGACTTCCCACATATCGCATCAATCAATGGATTTATTGAGAGAACCCTTCGGTGAGCAGATAATTTCACGTTTTCGACAGGTCGATTGTCCATCAAGATCGTATGAAACCGCACCGTTATTGAGGTTAGACTCATTTCAACTATGAGCACATTTCTACATCGCTCTAATTTTTTTATGCACGATAAATCCGTTATAAGCACATTGCTAAACCAACGGCTGCAACATTTCTAACAAATGTTCAGAATTTTTTATTGGACCTCCCGGAAATTTCACAAAATCACTTATTTAGGCAAAACAAACTATTAAAATTTTTACTACAAACTGCAACACTAAACTGTTGTTGTTGCTCTGCGCGCCATTAACTAATTTTCACCCAATTCCACCTTCTGCATAATTTCACAGCGCCACCAGTGATTTTCACACATTTGCGCCGGCAAATTACGGAATTCACGCCAAAAGTCTACACATAAAAACAGCAAATGCACGAGTGTATACACGAACATTTCTTCCGAGCACGCACTAAAACGAATTTATACAAATATGAATAGATGTTTGTAAATAATACATATGAGCTTTTGGCCACAACTGCCGGTGGCATGTTTATCTCAACAACGAGTTACATGCAACATGTGCAACCAGCAATCATAGCTCATATGGATTTTTTGCTTATTACTTCAGAAAATAATATAAAAATGTGCCGTAATCGCAACGCTAAATAAAGTAAAATATTATATCGATGACTCAAATTTTTACAACTCCCTGCGTGATTTTCAATTTCATGTAGCCAAATAAGGCGCCAACATATATGAGTGCGCAGCTAACAGCCGGTAAGTTGTGGGTTTGCAACCCGTATGCAGAAAAATAATTAATTTCGCTGAGCATACTTCAGTTTGACTTGAAAATTTTTACCACTTGTATTTGCCTTGACGCCTGAAAGGCACTTATAGAAGAGCAATAACCATGTAGTGTTATAGCGCCCCATTGAGCAGGCGAATCCCGGCCTCTGTTTGTTTGTAATTATTTTGTGAAGCAAATATCGCCGGCAGCCCATAGCAGATACATATATTATTAAGTGTGAATGTAGCTTTTGCCAGGCGTTAAATGCCTGTTCAAAGTTGTTTTGTTGGTGGTCTGGTCGCGATCGCCCTATTTGTGGGCCGTATTTATGCGTGACCAGCCGTAAAAATAGTGGTGTGTTTAATTAACAGTTACCACAATGACGCATTAAATTGCTTGAAAAGATTTTTGAATCACTTCGTGTGACGTGTGGGATAATTCAGCTCGGCGTTTGGGTTTGACAAAACTTTTAAAGCTATGCCTTGCAAATGCTGGTCAGTGGAGAGTCTGATAGGTGCATGAGAGGTCCACAGGTCCAGTGCTAGAGCGCAAGGCATCAATGAAGATCCAACTCGGTCACATTCCTATATGAGTGGAGCAAGGGTAAACCCTTTGGCTGTATTTCCGCTGTTAACGAACACCTTTAAAGAGCTTGATGTTATTTCTAGTGGGAACATACACTCCTTGACTAACTTTGAGGGTACATTTAGTCACTTCAAAACTAGTATTGCCGCTCTGCCGTCGGACTAAATGCTCACTTGACAGTAATAAGCTGCACTTCGTAGCAATACATCTACCGCCACTTCCTTCCAGAAAACTTTGCTTCCAAACTTCGACCCATCCGTGAAAAAAGCTTACTGCGCATCTCCTCCGGCGTATTCTCTCCATCCACGTCTCCTTCGTCGGTATGTGAGCAAAGAAAAAGACGCCACTGCGACGCAGTAATCCAAGTTCTCTGGAATAGAGTTGAAAGAGTAGAGAGGCATTTCCATATTCGGATCTCTTCACATACCTATTTTCGCTGAGCCTAAGAGCTGCAAATGCCATTGTTTGTATAGTTCATAGAGTACCAGAGATTCCGATGAAAGCATCACATTAGACACTTTCAAGATTTTTAGCAAGTGTAAAAATTTCAAGAGCCCTCCACCAGACTAATAGACCACAGAACAAAATTGACTTGACTACAGTTTCGTAAAGACAAAACACTACATTTGATGAGAGTTCCCACACTTTTTCCTATAGCTCCTCTAAAGAAATATAAGGCAACCGATGACTTCCTCACTCTCTCCTCAATATTTGGCCTCCAAGAAAGCTTTCTATCAAGGATAAGCTCTAGGTTTAGCCTTCTTAACGAGTTGCAGACGCAAAATTCTGAATGTGAAGAACTTTATACCTTCTAGGTGTCATTTTAAAATTGTTAGTTTGGCAATTTCTATCTTTTATTCTATTTGAGAAATGAGAAAGTATATGCGTCACTTCAAGACATTTTCGTTCTGAACGAAATCAAAAATTAAGAAACTGCCATTCTTTAAAATCATCGAGGGTAAGTTTGCGGTGTTCTTCTCTACGTTTTTTTCTTGTGAGAGAAGGGAGAGTTTTTCAAATTCAATCTTTGACGGCGATTTATACCCAAAAGTAGGCGGAATTATTTATTTATAAAGCTGGGGTCAATCTGAGCAAAGGTCGATAACCCGGGAGCTATTAGTAATTTAATCACCGATATTTACATAGCATTCTTTAAGAAATACGATAGAGAAGTAAACTTAAGTTTAAGGAAGTAAAAAATCATATATTTTCTTGTTTAACTAATATTGTGACAAATTTTGTTGCTGCCGAGAGCATAATATCTCACAACCTCTTTTACGTATATTTCTCATACCGAAACTACCGAAAGGCGTCGCCGGAGACCCGCCCAAAAACTGTCGGCACACCATGAAACTCGTATACAGTAGCCAGTAGTCTTTCATGTACACTCCTCAATTAGCCAAGTTAAGGTTAAGCAGCATTCAGCGGCAATAATAATAAACCAACAACAGACATAAATTGATAAAACAACAATAACAGAAAATAAAAGAATGCCAGAAACCATAACCGAAGAGGTCATAAACGGTCGCGGAAGAATGCATAAAATAAACAGGGTAAAGAAGTGAAAAACAACAACAACGCATCGTCAAAGTAAACAACCAGCAGCGTAACAAAATTTGTTAGATAAAAAAATAAGCGCTATAAAAATCAAGAAAAAACCACATAAAATACCATAAAAGCAACAAAAAGGCAATATTTTGTAGTAGACAGATTGAGGCGCTGATAAGATGCGCTTAATTAGATCGATCTTGTGTGCGCGCGCATTAGCAACAGCACTGCCGAGGCACAAGTAAAGGCCAAAGGCAATGGCGAAGGTAAAAAGTAGTGTACTTTAACGCCTAGCTTACTGGACCAGCGCGTCACGATAGACGAACGCTGCCTGACAATGGAGCAAGCATGTGCAGGGGGGTAAAGAGTAAGAGTGTTCGCGCGCTGCTGCAGGGCGCGTCTATAAGAGGTGTGGTGACTGGAAAGATTTAAGAGATATCATAAGTATGTAGTCGAAAGTCGTAAACGCAACAAAAACAAAAAACCGATGCGCCACCTATAAAATAGCCCAAGAAATTGTCTCTCAAGCCCGCAAAGGGAGCCACGCCGATGGTCAATGGCCAACAGCCACTAGCCACTGGTCAACGGATGCGTTGCGCGCAGAATGCTGATAGCCGCCCGACAAGCTGCTCGATTATAAAATGCAACAGATTAAAACCACTCAAGCTTAAATTGGAATCACGATGTTATTATTTATCTTAAATATTAAATCTAAGAGACGCTGTCAGCAGCAGGAGGGGTAGCGCTGTTGCAACTGAGCGCCTGAAATGCGCGCTAAAACACAATGTGGCACAGTTCACATGGCAAGCGCAGGCCCACGAACCAAATGACCAGCGAACTGTCCACGGAACTAACAACCAACACACACACAAGTAGAGTTGGCGCGCATTGGTTTTGCGATAAAGCGACAGCGGTTGGCGACGCTTTGGAAGGCGCATGTGGCGGTGGAATGCGCGCGCGCGCTTGGCTGCGAAACATGAGCATAAGTGCAGATGCAGATACAGATACAGATGGGAAGCGATGTGTTGCGTTGCACGCTGTAGAAAGCAGTCGACGCGCAGCTATACGCATGCGCGCGACGCAACGCATCGCCTGGCATGGTGAACATTGATGGGTCGATAGCGGAGTGAAAAAAAAAGAAATGAAAAGCGACAAAAAGGAGTAGTAAATACGCTTAAGTGATAGCCGACGATATTTTTGTAATTTTGTTGCTAATGTGGTGCGCTTTAAGTGTTGTCTCACGTGAGGCACTTTATCCGCCATATCCTTTCACGCACGCCAGCCTATATACCCAACAAGCCGCGCTCACCTGCTCGCGTTGCTCTCGGCCTTTCGCCCGTCAGCTACGCCTTTGCTTTGTTGCTGGTGTTGTTTTGCATGTGCGTGCGCTTTTCATTATTTTTAAATGCCTTTCGCTTATCTAAAAAGCAAAATGATTTTACGCAATTGATAAGCGCATAAAAGTGCAGCAAACATACACACACAAAGTGCGCGTATTTGTGGGGGTACTTAGTACAGAAGTTGAAATGCGTGCAAATGTCGTAAATTTAGTGGAAAAAATTGTTAAGCGGCAGTTAGTTGCGTCAATGTTGCAGTAAAATGTTGTAGATGAGTCAAGACAAATGAAATTGCACTTAAAAACAAGTAAATACAGCTGGGAGAGGCCTTACAAGCGGGTAAAAATCTGAAGAACTGCGCGGTACGTTAATTGAACTTGTCATTCGCATCCGCCTTTGTCATGGCATTTTTTTTATTAAATCTCTGTATATGAAAGCTTTTAGCTCTGCTAGAGAGATCTCTTTTCGATTGTGCCCCTGAGAATCTCTGTTTTTTACCTATGAGCTGGGAGATTACAACCTAGCGAGGTTTAGAAATATGATCAACCTCCCCTGAGACAAATTCCGTCTCTGCGATATTCAAACTACAGAACTTTTAAATAAACTTGCTGATGCTTACCACGGAGCTTTTGTACATGAGCTGACGAAAGATTCGTATATCTTCTGTGAATCCGATTCTTCAGAATTTCCTAACAAAAAAGTGGATATGGCGGACCTCCAAGTATTAAGTTTCAATATTATTTGTTCCATATAAATTTTATATGGAATGAATATTTATTCCATACCAAAACTTTTGAAACTAGCAGGCCGTAATTTTCACCTAC
This sequence comes from Bactrocera latifrons, assembly GCF_001853355.1. Lineage (NCBI taxonomy): Eukaryota > Metazoa > Arthropoda > Insecta > Diptera > Tephritidae > Bactrocera > Bactrocera latifrons. The sequence goes on from NW_017537046.1 coordinate 1,074,197, forward strand.
GATTTCTTTTGCAACTACTCCTCATGATACCACCATGTCATTCACTCATTTTGCTTTCGCAGCGAATCTCTTGTAAACAATAAATCACCCAAATGCTCACTTTGCACTTCGGCATGAGTTGTTAATCAAATTTTTCTTAACTTTTGCAATTGTTGTTGCTTTACCATGATTGATTTAAATTTCATTGTACAATAAGTTATTACTGCTGCCGGAAAGTGAATGATTTGAAGAAATGTTTACTCGTTTTCGCTTACCTTTCATTTCAGTCGCCCTTATTTTCAGTGAAAAGAAATCTTAACCCAGTGCAGTAGCTTTAATTAAAACTCTTCTTTTTTCAATTATTCAATCAGCTTGACTTCATTGAAATCTCCCAATTTTGGCTGCTTGGTGATTTGCCGAACGGCAAACCAAAATGAAAATCGTTAAAAAGTGAATATCAGTGAGAAATTAGGTCTGCTTGAGTTTCATTATTTGGCTGATTACAGCATGATTAACACTTTTTTGGAACTGTTATGAAACGAAGCCAATGATAAATGCCAATTAAAACGAGTGTGTGGTGAAAATCGACAGTTGCAAGTGTGAAACATTTTGGCTAAACAAACGTCAAAAGAAGCTAGACTTACTACGAGATGAGCCTGAGCTGTTTACTTAGTTTTTAGTCCAGGATCGTTTACTCAGCTTTATGTCCGCAAAGGGAAAACCCCGTAATTTTGTATCGTCCTCGATGAAGGTGTTTCCAACCTCTCCACCAATCCAAGAAGTCCGCGTTAAAACAAACGGAAGATCTTATAATTTTAGATCAACATCGGTAGAGATGTTTCCAAGAAAGTCTCTCCATCTCCGACAAATCCATGTCAATGCAAACGGAGGATCTCTTAATGTTATATTGGCCTCTAAAAAGATCCCTACAATGAAATCAGGTCTCTTCGCCAATCCAAGAAGTCCGCGTCAAAACAAACGGAGGATCTCGTGAATTTATATCGACTTCAAAGAAAGATGTTTCAAAGAAGTTATTACTCTCCACCAATTCAAAAAGTCAGTTTCAAAACAAATAGAGAATCTGTAAATTTTATATCGACCTAAGTAAAGGAGTTTCGAATGAATCAGGTCTCTCCTCCAATTCAAGAAGTCCGTTTCCAAGGAAATCAGGATTCTCCACCAATCCATGAAGTCAGTATCAAAAGCGCAAAAAATACTTTCTCATGACTTACTTTTAAGCTTAGTTCCTCCAGTCCTCTTTCAGTACTTCGACTTGGGTTCAGCAACATGAAATTACCGGAAATACATAAAGCCACACGAAATAATATTTTCAAGATAGAAGAATGTCGTTCACTCACTTATCACTGTGAATCACGATTTCGACTATAAAAATGATAAATGATTGTGCAACTTATACTCAAATGAAGATCAAATAAAATAGATTATTGCATGAGTCAAGCGCTTTGCTATTTCCGTATGGCAATCCGTAACCATCCAAAACGTCAAAATATTTATTAAAATATGGGCAGCTGTTCAAACATAAAGACATCAATATTGCCTCACCTAACAGTATTCTAATCCACTTGCCAGCCGAGCACATGGGAAATTAGAAGAATCAATTAAAATGCCAAGCAAATGAAATCTATATATATATATAAATATAATTATTAAAAGCACTTTATGACAGAAATAGGGTTAAAAAAATTGCTTCCGCTGAGCACACCGCGGCGGCGCTCCTCACTCTACCAGCAATATTTCGCCAGTTCGCAGTTTTCTCACAAAATTTACGCAGCCAAGGCGTCCACATGATAAATGATGCGCAACAGTTGTGGCAAGTATGTGAAAAAAATAAAAATAAAAGTAAAAGTATGATAGTTACGGTATATTTGCAGTCGTACCTCTGAAGTGTTTCACATGTTCAGTTTTTTGCTGGTTTATGTAGCTGCTGTCTTTTGCACTGTCTTTGATTTCCAGGTTGCCGCGCACCGGTTTACACGCTCAATCAATACATCCTTTGATGTTCACACACTTGCCAGAGTATTGTGAATAAAAAAAATATATATACCGTTATTAAGTAACAAATTAAGCTTCTCTACAATTTCCTTTTACTCAAAGTACTTTTCTTAAACCTTAAATGAAAAAACTTTACTCGTTCATGGCGGCTTTGTTGCTTGTCCACTGCTTTAGTTCTTCCTTTTTCGTTTGTATTGTGGAATTTTAATTACTTTCCATACAACAGAAGAATAGCAAAGGCTGCCAAATGGTAGCCAAGTCAATTGCTTATTATACTTTTTTACAAACACCTACAATTTCGAAAAATTTGTACCGCCATCAACCTGAACAGCTGATCTTCGGTGCTGGCAAATCGTGATGATCAACAAAATTCAATCGTGCGATCGATGCGTGCTCATTGCGTGGCAGCCTTGCTGGAAAATTTCGGCAAGATAATTTGAACAGATGCTGGTGTAGTCACTGAAGGTCTCCTTAAAATACGAAATTCACTCGAAACTTAGCTGCCTCAATGTTAGTCACATAAGCGTGCAATATAAGCAATGCCTTCTGAATTCAGAGATCTTAAACTCCATGCGGTATATTTATATTCCCACAGCAATATATTAGGCAAGCCTTGCTGAAGGTTAAAAATTCGCTGTCTCTCTTCGAAAGTGTCACAATATTTGGGTTTCTAGCTAAGTCTCGCTTTCAGTTGACTCTCCAATTGTTCCATTTTAAAAAAATATAAAAAATAAAAATAATAGCAGCTCTGTAACCAGCTCGATGATATCGACTGAGATCGCTGGTATTTTTTTCAGTTCTTGTATCGATGTTGTTGTTTTAGCGGATACCTAGTCCATATTTGGATGATAACGATTCGCTAAGTTGTCATAGACGTCATCTAACGGGAGGCCCAAGAAACGCGCTGTTTCGACGGAATCGGATCAAAGGGAGATTGGCGTCAGAAGAGTGCGGTTGGTGGGGTATTCAAAGAGGTGAGCAGTGTCATTCGAAGATTCATTGCATATATCGGGGTCGATTCTGGATAACTTGAGTTTAAGCTGCTACAGCATTCTGAGCGAAGCTGCGCAAGGGTCACTCTCGTTTCTCGCGGAAACTCGAGCTCTTCGTCTGCAATGAGTCCGAGTACGCCATGCACTGGAAGGGAGTCGGTGAAGGTGTAGATGGTTCCACTGTGAATAGCGGTCAGTCTTTGTCGGAAGTTTGTTGCGTCCGAAGTCTGGCCGGTTGTTAATTACGTTCTTATATCTCAGACTTCTCAGCTTTACTCTATAAATGTCAGCCAAATATGAATAGCCCTAAGGCTGCACTGATTAAACGACGAAGTGACGTATTTCCTACAGAGCCACCTACAACTAAAAATGGTTTGTTCACACATACACAAACCAACATGACATCCACTGCGTATCGTGCTGCTCAGCTGATGGATTACATGTCGACCGAGCGATTCTTTACCGTCTATGACTACGTCAAGCGTGCGTCAGCCATTTGGCAAATGATTGTCGATCGCGACCTGTTGAACTACTCAAAAACAACATAAGCAACGTAAGTCCGATTACGCTCCACCGCACCAACCCGCAGCAGTTCGACATACGCATTACTCAACCACTCATTGTGGTCAGAGTTATTGCTGCAGGGACGAAGCAGACTGTTTGGCTTGCCAGCCGAGCCCAGCTACCAGTCGGTCCATGCGTATCGTGCGTTGTTAACTCTAGCATTGATCGCATTGTTAATCTGTTGTGAATCAGTTCATGTGGCATCACATCAATCCATCAAATAACCAGCTGTGCCAACAAGCGCTGTCTGTCTGTCTGTAAGTCGTCGTCAGTCGGTCAATGGAGCGCTCATTTACATTTAATACACTTTAAACGATTTCTTTGCTTAGGTATTTTGATGCTTTCATTGGACGTGTCTGTGATTTGATTCGCGTTGGGCACACTTTGGGCTTATTACATGGAATTTCATAGTATTTTCTCGATATTATTATTTTTCTTTTCTTCCTTTTCTTCACCATATTTATCAGCAGCTGGATATTTTACTTTCGCTGTAGTAACAACTAAATCATAAGCTTACTTTATGGATTTTTAACCAAATTCATCTTAGTGTTTATAGTTCTCAACGGGTTTCTGAAGTAATTCTAGTCTTTCAAAAAGCCAGAGCTTCTCTACTTTGATAAGGTTTGAAATTACGACGCTAAAATAATGGAAATGCATCAAGTGTAAAATCTACGTTATAAATTTTTTAAATTTCTTTCATATATGCTGTACGAATTTAATTCTCATCAAACTTATGTATATAGGTGGGTTGACAAGATATGAGACTTCCAGTCCGTTTGTGCTTAACTTGAACATTACTTTCCAATTTATGAGACCAGACATCGCATATAAATTGCATCCTACGCAGAATAATAATAGTCGCTTTTCCCTAAAATATCTGCTATTTGATTAAGAAGCATTAACCTAAACGTCGGTTACCTTTGGAACATTTTCTGCTCATACTATATTTTTAGTTCACTTTTTCTCTCCTTAAACTAATGCTTGTCCTGCAGAAGTAGTTGTTCTCGAGAAAACTTAAGTAGTAAAATTTTTATTCAAAACATTATAATAAAAAAGTTTAAGTTGTGAGACGTAGCGATAACCTCGTGCTGTTGTTCATTGTCAGTGCGAACAGATTTATTGCTTTGGCAATATATTGAACATAAGTATTTTACTAAAACAATTTATTTTTGTTGCACAGAGCAAATGTACTTGGCCGACGCCATCTGTGCTTATACTGTTTGCTTCTTGCGTGACCTTGACTTGCCCTTAATGCGTGATGAAATATTTATTTCATTATGAAATATTACAATTAGTGTAACAGTTGCCAGATTTTATAATAATTCATTATTTAGTTTTTCTCATGCTACTGTTGCTGAGAAGAAACCTCATATTTCGAAAAATGTATGGTTATTATAGATTTTTATTAAACACTTATGGCTCTTAAGGGTTCACATGGGTTTCGTCGAATAAAAAACAGCTTTTCTTTAACAATAAATAAATAAATAGAAAATGAAATTTTTTATTCGAATATTTTATTGTTGCATATATACGCTATTACCAAAGAAATTCTGAAATTAAAAAAAAAAATATTTTAAACTCGGCCATTACGACGCTTTTTTCGATGACTCCTCGGAAAAAAAGATGCGCCCGGGTTGGCAGGATAACACCTTACAGGATAATCTAAAGTGAAAAAATACGTGTAAGAAAGTTAAGTCTTATCCAGCAACTTCGCAAAATGCCTGATTCTTTTCTACCAATCTCACACAAGTTGGTGTATTGGGAGCCCTCCTCATCCCACTTAAGGCTGTGCATTCGCATAGATAATGTTCCAGCGTCTCCGCACATGTTCTGTATTCCGTCGAATCCACTTTCTCCTTTTCTGAAGGTAGGATCTTGAGGGGAGGTGAACCGTGTTGACCTCTACTATGTTACTAAGCAGACTTTTGCTCCTCAGTAAAAGCATTCTGATAAACACTACCCCAAAGTAACTTTGTGATATGCCCTGTGTTGCTTCTGTTGCAAAATCTGATGTTTCTCTAGAGTCCATTACTTCATATAACACTTGAAGTAACTAAAAGGCAGAGACGGTCGAGGTGAGTGGAAAATGTTTATGTTTTGAGCACCTTGATGTGTTGATTGTGTTCCAAGTTCTGAGATGTTTCTTTAGAGTCCAACACTTCAAACAACTCTTGAAGGACATAGTCAAAATTAGTCCAAAATTTGTATGTTTTGAGGGGAATACTTTTGATATATTAGATATTGGTTGGGTAAACATCATCATATCATTCTATAGCAAATGCGTTTCAGTTTCCGTTCAACACAGAAAATACCCGAAGTAGTCCATGGGAACTCTTAAGACATTTTATTTATTTTTTTTATATATAAAACTGGGTTGTCAACCGAGCCCCATTTGGTCGAGTTGAAAAACCTGGCGAGCATTTGAAAAATATTACAAGAAAAATTTGTATCTAATATGATTCCTAGTAGGATATGCCAGATATTATCTACAACCCATTTAAATGGTTAGGCAAGGTTAGAACTAGAGTGGGTCCATTTAATAAAACTCTGCACTGTCTTTGGTATAGAAGGAAGAGCGCATTACAAGTCAAAACTATGTAAATTTTCATGCGGTCCAGTGAGGTTTTTCAGTTTCGCCACTAAAAACTTGATCAGAAGATCACTCAAAGCGTACCTCATATATTTTGAAGCCGACCGTCTGTATGATGTATTAAAATACTGTTTGTAATTGAAATCTTTACAGCTTCAGATTTACAGCTTTTCAGTTCGTTCTATGCCTCCCTAATAATAATTAAAATATCACATTCTCATGAAACTACTTAGCTAATTAAATTGACTTTTGCACGCATTAGAATAATTAGTACTGCAATAGTATTCCTTACATTGCCCGCACTGCGCACCGTACACCGTTTCTAGGGGCTTGCAAGGCAGCGACAACTTCCTTTATTAACAAAATTCCACTTGCTGCCATTTCATGCGAATTTATGCGCACAAACTTTGAGTAAACCCTTTAGATTTGCGCAAATTATACGAATTATATATGAGCATGAGTGCTTGGTGTTGTTGTTGCGGCTGCCGGCGCCTCTTATTGTTAATTAATAATGCATAAGCGCTTAATTTTCAAGTCAGCACCTCTGCAACGCATCAACTGTATTTAATACGGTACAACTTTGAATAAATTAATTAGCTAGAAATGCATGTATGTATGTGCGAGTGCAAGTGCGAGTGTTTAAGTACAAGTATGAGTGGCTGTGTAATTGCTAAGCCTTCCTGTCACGTGCTGTGTGCGCTTACCACACCACAGCAGCTGTTGCATGAACTCTGAAAGCATTTGCAGGCGGCTGTCTGTGTGTGTGTGTGTGTGTGTGTGTGAGTATGCAAATACCGCATGGGCGAGGCTGCGTTAAAATGAGTTGCAGTTGCTGTTGCCTTTAAGCGCAAGCAAAACGAGATATTTGCAAAATTATAATCACATCTTCCGACACAAATACCGAGCTAACAATGCGGCATGGCTAATGCCACCACCCAAACGTCAACTTCCTGAGCGGGCGCCTTTCACTCGCTCGCAAGTGGTGGTTAGCCTTCTTGTTGTTGTTGCTGTGGTTGCTGTTGTTCGTTGTTGTTGTGTTGGATGTTGGTTGTAATAAGACATGTGGGCAGGTGTTGCAAGCAGGCAGATGCGCGTTGCACCGACAATATGCCAAAATGATATGCAACAAATGTGCAAATATGATTGCCTGTAAGTGTATGCGTATATATGTGTGTGTGTGCGTGTCTCTGTGTTTGTGCGAGGCTTATTGGCAAGCATTTTGGCGCGACTTGACCGCAACTTCAGTGCGGCGTCTAATGCTTGCAACATATACGTGGCCTTATATGCCAGCGCTTATGTATGTATGTATGTGCGCTTGAATTTATATGTGCATGTGTGTGCGTAAATGCGCACGAGAGCCATGTCGATTGTCGAAATGAAAATTTTCTATGCAGTCTTGTATAATTTAACGCTTGTTGAGCATAACATGAACTACATTTGAATGGCAAACAGCAAACGAGTATGAATTTCTAAGCGCTCACCGGATTTACTTACTCACTGGCTAACCTATATATGAGTTACCGACTCACTGAGTGACTCGCACATACTCCGTACTCAATTACAATTACAATTAGATATGCACTCGTATGTTAATGCAACAGTAAAGCGACAACAGCGGATATTATAGCCGAGATTTATTTGTGCCTATTGCAATGCAAACAACCGCACACCAACACATAAACACAAACACACACATTCATACACATACATATGTGTATGTGCTTGGTTTAATTCAAGCTTACACTCACTGGTTTGCTGGCTTTCTTGTTGTCCGGCCGCTTGGTCAGTTGACTGGTTTGCTGCTACCGCCAACCGTAGCGCTTATTGTTGTTGCTGTTGTTATTCTATTTGTTTGTTGTTCGAGGCTTTCGGTATTCAATTTCCATTTCCTGCAATTGTACTTTAGACACACTTAAGCAATTGCTGCCTGTTGGCTATTTTGTGGTTACTCACTGTTCTATTCGTTTGTTAGGCTCACAGCTGTTGCTACTGTTGTTGTTGTATGACTTTTTTCTTTTGCTGCAATAAATAGTATTCAATTTTTTTCTCCTCTGATTTGTGCATTGAAGCCCACTTATCTAATTGGCCGCGCGCGCATATTGAACCCCTCGCCATCGAAGTGGCAAACAATCGGTTCGGTGAATTCCCAGTTGGCGCACAGTGGTGTGTTCGTAACAAATATGTAACATTTTTATATCCTGAATGGGGTAAATTGTGTAGGCTGCGAAATTTGTAACCCCAAATGCCAGAGAGCCTGCAAAATATAAAGCCGATGAATGGCAAGAATTTGGAGACGACAGAGGGGATCCAAGCAGCGCGCACCTCGGCTCTCACGGCTATTTCTAACTGAATTTCCTGGTTAAGACCGATATTTTTGATAGACGAAATGGTAACCTAGGCCGTTTGGAATAATGTTGAATCTAAATCACCAAGATTGGCTCTAGTACCTTAAAAAATATTTTTAATTAATATTTTAATTATTAATAATAATAGTTGTAAATGGAAACCATCTAAAATTTACGAAAATTTGTGCAAAGTCTTTCGTACACAAAATTTCTGCTACCGTAGGTTACAGCAAACCTTCTTAAGAGCAAAACAAGGGTGAAATCGGAGAATAAATTACTGCTAGAATCAAAACTAATGCTACTACCAACGCCAATATGTAGGCGTGGCATTGAGACTTTTTAGCTTTAAAGCTTTTTTGAAAAACATGAAAGTTGTTACTAAGGGTTAAGTACAACCACTTTTAACTTATTAGTTATGTAAACAGTCCTTTGTCTCTATATTGAGCTTAGAAGTTTAAAAACAATTGTAATTGTTGCTCTCATAGATATTTTGAGATTTTTAAAGAGAGTTAAAATATTCGAGCTCACCTATTCCCTACTTAACCCACTGTCTTCTCACACACAGTTTATTCGTTGGCATGCTGCCACAATTCTGCGAAACTCGTTCTCCTTGATACATTTCACAAAATCATTAGAACTCAATCATAACTTAGCTGGCAGCGCCATGTTGGCCAACAACAATGCGCAAAACAACAAAACAACGCCGAAAACAATAGCAAACACATGTGTAATGGCACAAGAGCCCGCGCGATGGCTTAGAGCGGCGGTGGCTGGCGTGTATAGCAAGCGCTGTTAGCTGTAAAACTCAAACTTGGAGTTGCCTAAGCGCGGCTGGCGGACTACAAGACAGCTTAGCGCACAGCGCTGGTAGCGAGCAATCGCCTGAGCGCGCGGCGGCAGCACAGCTGTTTACAGCTTGTAGCGGTCAGCTATACATACTCGTACAATGCTGGCGGCGCTATTTTCCATTGCGTTTTGGCCAAACCCACAACAATGAAATGTGCGCAAACGGAACGCGGCTGCAGTTGTAAGATCTAGTTTTTGTAAGACTTGTGTGTCTGTCTGTGCGTGTGCATATTTTTATTGTCACTTCTTTTATTATTTTTTGCGCATACTTGTTGTTGTTGTCTTTTAATTTTTACCAACAGCATTTATAAGCTTCTATTAGGCTTTTGTTGTTATTGTTTTCTTTGTTGTGCTGCAACGCTTTTTGGCCCACAGCCATTTGAAGCGGAATTGGCACACGAGCGTTTGGCCACAAAATTCTTTGGCTTGAAGTTGCGCTTACCCCCCTGTCCGCCCGCTTTGCTTATAACTTTATTACGAGTATTTCTATTCACATGTGTGCCTTCAAGCGGCTTACAAACAGCAAATCGGCATACGTGTGTGCGCCATAAGCGCCAGAAACACACGCAAAGAGAATACAAACACACACACGCTTAAAGCTCATTTGCTCTGTGGGGAGGGCGTTGTAAAGCAGCGCACATTTCATTCTCGCATTTACGCACACACACACACACGCACGTGCTCATGTGCTCATTTGTATGTATGCGAGCGGTTAACTAGCTTCGATTTTAAGGCGTTGCTGACTATTATTGACAGCTGTAACAACAACAATAACCACCATCGACTGTGCTAATGCCAAATCATGCCATACTTAAGTGGTTATTGATATGTTCGTGTGGACTTAGCGTCGAAGGCTTGACTTGTCTTCTATGCGGCTCTTGCTGAATACCAAATATGTGCGTTTATGTTTATTGTGTTATTACAAACCCCTTGCACGTTTGTTTTTCGAGACGTTTGGCCTTGATATCGTAGATGTAAGTCAAGTTGCACACTCACTTCCGTAAATGCAAAAAAAAAATTAAAAAAAAAATTTTCAAAAAAAA